>NW_025813604.1:0-22339 GCF_910589235.1 Vespa crabro
TGTCGAAAAACGTAATCGACATACGCGAATTTCGGTATATGCGAAGATAAAATCGTGAAATCTTTAATAATACTTGTGCCACAGTTAGAAAAATGTTACCAATCGATTCAGAACATTGCATTCATAAGATCAAACATCTATTTTATATTGGAATCAAAGTTTTTAACATTCTTTCATATCGTATATACGATTTTTCGCTCATATACGCGTATCGTCGAAAAACGAAAACTTGAAATCTCGTTCAATTTCATTGATTTTATATTCTATCGATGCAGAATAAAGAATATAACAAGAATATAACGTTTTTTACTATGTTTAAATACGCGTTTTTCATATGATAATTGTCGAAAAAACGTAATCGACATACGCGAATTTCGGTATATGCGAAGATAAAATCGTGAAATCTTTAATAATACTTGTGCCACAGTTAGAAAAATGTTACCAATCGATTGAGAACATTGCATTTCATAAGATCAAACATCTATTTTATATTGGAATCAAAGTTTTTAACATTCTTTCATATCGTATATACGATTTTTCGCTCATATACGCGTATCGTCGAAAAACGAAAACTTGAAATCTCGTTCAATTTCATTGATTTTATATTCTATCGATGCAGAATAAAGAATATAACAAGAATATAACGTTTTTACTATGTTTAAATACGCGTTTTCATATGATAATTGTCGAAAAACGTAATCGACATACGCGAATTTCGGTATATGCGAAGATAAAATCGTGAAATCTTTAATAATACTTGTGCCACAGTTAGAAAAATGTTACCAATCGATTCAGAACATTGCATTTCATAAGATCAAACATCTATTTTATATTGGAATCAAAGTTTTTAACATTCTTTCATATCGTATATACGATTTTTCGCTCATATACGCGTATCGTCAAAAAACGAAAACTTGAAATCTCGTTCAATTTCATTGATTTTATATTCTATCGATGCAGAATAAAGAATATAACAAGAATATACGTTTTTACTATGCTTAAATACGCGTTTTTCATATGATAATTGTCGAAAAACGTAATCGACATACGCGAATTTCGGTATATGCGAAGATAAAATAGTGAAATCTTTAATAATACTTGTGCCACAGTTAGAAAAATGTTACCAATCGATTCAGAACATTGCATTTCATAAGATCAAACATCTATTTTATATTGGAATCAAAGTTTTTAACATTCTTTCATATCGTATATACGATTTTTCGCTCATATACGCGTATCGTCGAAAAACGAAAACTTGAAATCTCGTTCAATTTCATTGATTTTACATTCTATCGATGCAGAATAAAGAATATAACAAGAATATAACGTTTTTACTATGTTTAAATACGCGTTTTCATATGATAATTTTCGAAAAACGTAATCGACATACGCGAATTTCGGTATATGCGAAGATAAAATCGTGAAATCTTTAATAATACTTGTGCCACAGTTAGAAAAATGTTACCAATCGATTCAGAACATTGCATTTCATAAGATCAAACATCTATTTTATATTGGAATCAAAGTTTTTAACATTCTTTCATATCGTATATACGATTTTTCGCTCATATACGCGTATCGTCGAAAAACGAAAACTTGAAATCTCGTTCAATTTCATTGATTTTATATTCTATCGATGCAGAATAAAGAATATAACAAGAATATAACGTTTTTACTATGTTTAAATACGCGTTTTCATATGATAATTGTCGAAAAACGTAATCGACATACGCGAATTTCGGTATATGCGAAGATAAAATCGTGAAATCCTTAATAATACTTGTGCCACAGTTAGAAAAATGTTACCAATCGATTCAGAACATTGCATTTCATAAGATCAAACATCTATTTTATATTGGAATCAAAGTTTTTAACATTCTTTCATATCGTATATACGATTTTTCGCTCATATACGCGTATCGTCGAAAAACGAAAACTTGAAATCTCGTTCAATTTCATTGATTTTATATTCTATCGATGCAGAATAAAGAATATAACAAGAATATAACGTTTTTACTATGTTTAAATACGCGTTTTCATATGATAATTGTCGAAAAACGTAATCGACATACGCGAATTTCGGTATATGCGAAGATAAAATCGTGAAATCTTTAATAATACTTGTGCCACAGTTAGAAAAATGTTACCAATCGATTCAGAACATTGCATTTCATAAGATCAAACATCTATTTTATATTGGAATCAAAGTTTTTAACATTCTTTCATATCATATATACGATTTTTCGCTCATATACGCGTATCGTCGAAAAACGAAAACTTGAAATCTCGTTCAATTTCATTGATTTTATATTCTATCGATGCAGAATAAAGAATATAACAAGAATATAACGTTTTTACTATGTTTAAATACGCGTTTTCATATGATAATTGTCGAAAAACGTAATCGACATACGCGAATTTCGGTATATGCGAAGATAAAATCGTGAAATCTTTAATAATACTTGTGCGACAGTTAGAAAAATGTTACCAATCGATTCAGAACATTGCATTTCATAAGATCAAACATCTATTTTATATTGGAATCAAAGTTTTTAACATTCTTTCATATCGTATATACGATTTTTCGCTCATATACGCGTATCGTCGAAAAACGAAAACTTGAAATCTCGTTCAATTTCATTGATTTTATATTCTATCGATGCAGAATAAAGAATATAACAAGAATATAACGTTTTTACTATGCTTAAATACGCGTTTTCATATGATAATTGTCGAAAAACGTAATCGACATACGCGAATTTCGGTATATGCGAAGATAAAATCGTGAAATCTTTAATAATACTTGTGCCACAGTTAGAAAAATGTTACCAATCGATTCAGAACATTGCATTTCATAAGATCAAACATCTATTTTATATTGGAATCAAAGTTTTTAACATTCTTTCATATCGTATATACGATTTTTCGCTCATATACGCGTATCGTCGAAAAACGAAAACTTGAAATCTCGTTCAATTTCATTGATTTTATATTCTATCGATGCAGAATAAAGAATATAACAAGAATATAACTTTTTTACTATGTTTAAATACGCGTTTTCATATGATAATTGTCGAAAAACGTAATCGACATACGCGAATTTCGGTATATGCGAAGATAAAATCGTGAAATCTTTAATAATACTTGTGCCACAGTTAGAAAAATGTTACCAATCGATTCAGAACATTGCATTTCATAAGATCAAACATCTATTTTATATTGGAATCAAAGTTTTTAACATTCTTTCATATCGTATATACGATTTTTCGCTCATATACGCGTATCGTCGAAAAACGAAAACTTGAAATCTCGTTCAATTTCATTGATTTTATATTCTATCGATGCAGAATAAAGAATATAACAAGAATATAACGTTTTTACTATGCTTAAATACGCGTTTTCATATGATAATTGTCGAAAAACGTAATCGACATACGCGAATTTCGGTATATGCGAAGATAAAACCGTGAAATCTTTAATAATACTTGTGCCACAGTTAGAAAAATGTTACCAATCGATTCAGAACATTGCATTTCATAAGATCAAACATCTATTTTATATTGGAATCAAAGTTTTTAACATTCTTTCATATCGTATATACGATTTTTCGCTCATATACGCGTATCGTCGAAAATCGAAAACTTGAAATCTCGTTCAATTTCATTGATTTTATATTCTATCGATGCAGAATAAAGAATATAACAAGAATATAACGTTTTTACTATGTTTAAATACGCGTTTTCATATGATAATTGTCGAAAAACGTAATCGACATACGCGAATTTCGGTATATGCGAAGATAAAATCGTGAAATCTTTAATAATACTTGTGCCACAGTTAGAAAAATGTTACCAATCGATTCAGAACATTGCATTTCATAAGATCAAACATCTATTTTATATTGGAATCAAAGTTTTTAACATTCTTTCATATCGTATATACGATTTTTCGCTCATATACGCGTATCGTCGAAAAACGAAAACTTGAAATCTCGTTCAATTTCATTGATTTTATATTCTATCGATGCAGAATAAAGAATATAACAAGAATATAACGTTTTTACTATGCTTAAATACGCGTTTTCATATGATAATTGTCGAAAAACGTAATCGACATACGCGAATTTCGGTATATGCGAAGATAAAATCGTGAAATCTTTAATAATACTTGTGCCACAGTTAGAAAAATGTTACCAATCGATTCAGAACATTGCATTTCATAAGATCAAACATCTATTTTATATTGGAATCAAAGTTTTTAACATTCTTTCATATCGTATATACGATTTTTCGCTCATATACGCGTATCGTCGAAAAACGAAAACTTGAAATCTCGTTCAATTTCATTGATTTTATATTCTATCGATGCAGAATAAAGAATATAACAAGAATATAACGTTTTTACTATGTTTAAATACGCGTTTTCATATGATAATTGTCGAAAAACGTAATCGACATACGCGAATTTCGGTATATGCGAAGATAAAATCGTGAAATCTTTAATAATACTTGTGCCACAGTTAGAAAAATGTTACCAATCGATTCAGAACATTGCATTTCATAAGATCAAACATCTATTTTATATTGGAATCAAAGTTTTTAACATTCTTTCATATCGTATATACGATTTTTCGCTCATATACGCGTATCGTCGAAAAACGAAAACTTGAAATCTCGTTCAATTTCATTGATTTTATATTCTATCGATGCAGAATAAAGAATATAACAAGAATATAACGTTTTTACTATGTTTAAATACGCGTTTTCATATGATAATTGTCGAAAAACGTAATCGACATACGCGAATTTCGGTATATGCGAAGATAAAATCGTGAAATCTTTAATAATACTTGTGCCACAGTTAGAAAAATGTTACCAATCGATTCAGAACATTGCATTTCATAAGATCAAACATCTATTTTATATTGGAATCAAAGTTTTTAACATTCTTTCATATCGTATATACGATTTTTCGCTCATATACACGTATCGTCGAAAAACGAAAACTTGAAATCTCGTTCAATTTCATTGATTTTATATTCTATCGATGCAGAATAAAGAATATAACAAGAATATATCGTTTTTACTATGTTTAACTACGCGTTTTCATATGATAATTGTCGAAAAACCTAATCGACATACGCGAATTTCGGTATATGCGAAGATAAAATCGTGAAATCTTTAATAATACTTGTGCCACAGTTAGAAAAATGTTACCAATCGATTCAGAACATTGCATTTCATAAGATCAAACATCTATTTTATATTGGAATCAAAGTTTTTAACATTCCTTCATATCGTATATACGATTTTTCGCTCATATACGCGTATCGTCGAAAAACGAAAACTTGAAATCTCGTTCAATTTCATTGATTTTATATTCTATCGATGCAGAATAAAGAATATAACAAGAATATAACGTTTTTACTATGTTTAAATACGCGTTTTCATATGATAATTGTCGAAAAACGTAATCGACATACGCGAATTTCGGTATATGCGAAGATAAAATCGTGAAATCTTTAATAATACTTGTGCCACAGTTAGATAAATGTTACCAATCGATTCAGAACATTGCATTTCATAAGATCAAACATCTATTTTATATTGAAATCAAAGTTTTTAACATTCTTTCATATCGTATATACGATTTTTCGCTCATATACGCGTATCGTCGAAAAACGAAAACTTGAAATCTCGTTCAATTTCATTGATTTTATATTCTATCGATGCAGAATAAAGAATATAACAAGAATATAACGTTTTTACTATGTTTAAATACGCGTTTTCATATGATAATTGTCGAAAAACGTAATCGACATACGCGAATTTCGGTATATGCGAAGATAAAATCGTGAAATCTTTAATAATACTTGTGCCACAGTTAGAAAAATGTTACCAATCGATTCAGAACATTGCATTTCATAAGATCAAACATCTATTTTATATTGGAATCAAAGTTTTTAACATTCTTTCATATCGTATATACGATTTTTCGCTCATATACGCGTATCGTCGAAAAACGAAAACTTGAAATCTCGTTCAATTTCATTGATTTTATATTCTATCGATGCAGAATAAAGAATATAACAAGAATATAACGTTTTTACTATGTTTAAATACGCGTTTTCATATGATAATTGTCGAAAAACGTAATCGACATACGCGAATTTCGGTATATGCGAAGATAAAATCGTGAAATCTTTAATAATACTTGTGCCACAGTTAGAAAAATGTTACCAATCGATTCAGAACATTGCATTTCATAAGATCAAACATCTATTTTATATTGGAATCAAAGTTTTTAACATTCTTTCATATCGTATATACGATTTTTCGCTCATATACGCGTATCGTCGAAAAACGAAAACTTGAAATCTCGTTCAATTTCATTGATTTTATATTCAATCGATGCAGAATAAAGAATATAACAAGAATATAACGTTTTTACTATGTTTAAATACGCGTTTTCATATGATAATTGTCGAAAAACGTAATCGACATACGCGAATTTCGGTATATGCGAAGATAAAATCGTGAAATCTTTAATAATACTTGTGCCACAGTTAGAAAAATGTTACCAATCGATTTAGAACATTGCATTTCATAAGATCAAACATCTATTTTATATTGGAATCAAAGTTTTTAACATTCTTTCATATCGTATATACGATTTTTCGCTCATATACGCGTATCGTCGAAAAACGAAAACTTGAAATCTCGTTCAATTTCATTGATTTTATATTCTATCGATGCAGAATAAAGAATATAACAAGAATATAACGTTTTTACTATGTTTAAATACGCGTTTTCATATGATAATTGTCGAAAAACGTAATCGACATACGCGAATTTCGGTATATGCGAAGATAAAATCGTGAAATCTTTAATAATACTTGTGCCACAGTTAGAAAAATGTTACCAATCGATTCAGAACATTGCATTTCATAAGATCAAACATCTATTTTATATTGGAATCAAAGTTTTTAACATTCTTTCATATCGTATATACAATTTTTCGCTCATATACGCGTATCGTCGAAAAACGAAAACTTGAAATCTCGTTCAATTTCATTGATTTTATATTCTATCGATGCAGAATAAAGAATATAACAAGAATATAACGTTTTTACTATGTTTAAATACGCGTTTTCATATGATAATTGTCGAAAAACCTAATCGACATACGCGAATTTCGGTATATGCGAAGATAAAATCGTGAAATCTTTAATAATACTTGTGCCACAGTTAGAAAAATGTTACCAATCGATTCAGAACATTGCATTTCATAAGATCAAACATCTATTTTATATTGGAATCAAAGTTTTTAACATTCTTTCATATCGTATATACGATTTTTCGCTCATATACGCGTATCGTCGAAAAACGAAAACTTGAAATCTCGTTCAATTTCATTGATTTTATATTCTATCGATGCAGAATAAAGAATATAACAAGAATATAACGTTTTTACTATGTTTAAATACGCGTTTTCATATGATAATTGTCGAAAAACGTAATCGACATACGCGAATTTCGGTATATGCGAAGATAAAATCGTGAAATCTTTAATAATACTTGTGCCACAGTTAGAAAAATGTTACCAATCGATTCAGAACATTGCATTTCATAAGATCAAACATCTATTTTATATTGGAATCAAAGTTTTTAACATTCTTTCATATCGTATATACGATTTTTCGCTCATATACGCGTATCGTCGAAAAACGAAAACTTGAAATCTCGTTCAATTTCATTGATTTTATATTCTATCGATGCAGAATAAAGAACATAACAAGAATATAACGTTTTTACTATGTTTAAATACGCGTTTTCATATGATAATTGTCGAAAAACGTAATCGACATACGCGAATTTCGGTATATGCGAAGATAAAATCGTGAAATCTTTAATAATACTTGTGCCACAGTTAGAAAAATGTTACCAATCGATTCAGAACATTGCATTTCATAAGATCAAACATCTATTTTATATTGGAATCAAAGTTTTTAACATTCTTTCATATCGTATATACGATTTTTCGCTCATATACGCGTATCGTCGAAAAACGAAAACTTGAAATCTCGTTCAATTTCATTGATTTTATATTCTATCGATGCAGAATAAAGAATATAACAAGAATATAACGTTTTTACTATGTTTAAATACGCGTTTTCATATGATAATTGTCGAAAAACGTAATCGACATACGCGAATTTCGGTATATGCGAAGATAAAATCGTGAAATCTTTAATAATACTTGTGCCACAGTTAGAAAAATGTTACCAATCGATTCAGAACATTGCATTTCATAAGATCAAACATCTATTTTATATTGGAATCAAAGTTTTTAACATTCTTTCATATCGTATATACGATTTTTCGCTCATATACGCGTATCGTCGAAAAACGAAAACTTGAAATCTCGTTCAATTTCATTGTTTTATATTCTATCGATGCAGAATAAAGAATATAACAAGAATATAACGTTTTTACTATGTTTAAATACGCGTTTTCATATGATTATTGTCGAAAAACGTAATCGACATACGCGAATTTCGGTATATGCGAAGATAAAATCGTGAAATCTTTAATAATACTTGTGCCACAGTTAGAAAAATGTTACCAATCGATTCAGAACATTGCATTTCATAAGATCAAACATCTATTTTATATTGGAATCAAAGTTTTTAACATTCTTTCATATCGTATATACGATTTTTCGCTCATATACGCGTATCGTCGAAAAACGAAAACTTGAAATCTCGTTCAATTTCATTGATTTTATATTCTATCGATGCAGAATAAAGAATATAACAAGAATATAACGTTTTTACTATGTTTAAATACGCGTTTTCATATGATAATTGTCGAAAAACGTAATCGACATACGCGAATTTCGGTATATGCGAAGATAAAATCGTGAAATCTTTAATAATACTTGTGCCACAGTTAGAAAAATGTTACCAATCGATTCAGAACATTGCATTTCATAAGATCAAACATCTATTTTATATTGGAATCAAAGTTTTTAACATTCTTTCATATCGTATATACGATTTTTCGCTCATATACGCGTATCGTCGAAAAACGAAAACTTGAAATCTCGTTCAATTTCATTGATTTTATATTCTATCGATGCAGAATAAAGAATATAACAAGAATATAACGTTTTTACTATGTTTAAATACGCGTTTTCATATGATAATTGTCGAAAAACGTAATCGACATACGCGAATTTCGGTATATGCGAAGATAAAATCGTGAAATCTTTAATAATACTTGTGCCACAGTTAGAAAAATGTTACCAATCGATTCAGAACATTGCATTTCATAAGATCAAACATCTATTTTATATTGGAATCAAAGTTTTTAACATTCTTTCATATCGTATATACGATTTTTCGCTCATATACGCGTATCGTCGAAAAACGAAAACTTGAAATCTCGATCAATTTCATTGATTTTATATTCTATCGATGCAGAATAAAGAATATAACAAGAATATAACGTTTTTACTATGTTTAAATACGCGTTTTCATATGATAATTGTCGAAAAACGTAATCGACATACGCGAATTTCGGTATATGCGAAGATAAAATCGAGAAATCTTTAATAATACTTGTGCCACAGTTAGAAAAATGTTACCAATCGATTCAGAACATTGCATTTCATAAGATCAAACATCTATTTTATATTGGAATCAAAGTTTTTAACATTCTTTCATATCGTATATACGATTTTTCGCTCATATACGCGTATCGTCGAAAAACGAAAACTTGAAATCTCGTTCAATTTCATTGATTTTATATTCTATCGATGCAGAATAAAGAATATAACAAGAATATAACGTTTTTACTATATTTAAATACGCGTTTTCATATGATAATTGTCGAAAAACGTAATCGACATACGCGAATTTCGGTATATGCGAAGATAAAATCGTGAAATCTTTAATAATACTTGTGCCACAGTTAGGAAAATGTTACCAATCGATTCAGAACATTGCATTTCATAAGATCAAACATCTATTTTATATTGGAATCAAAGTTTTTAACATTCTTTCATATCGTATATACGATTTTTCGCTCATATACGCGTATCGTCGAAAAACGAAAACTTGAAATCTCGTTCAATTTCATTGATTTTATATTCGATCGATGCAGAATAAAGAATATAACAAGAATATAACGTTTTTACTATGTTTAAATACGCGTTTTCATATGATAATTGTCGAAAAACCTAATCGACATACGCGAATTTCGGTATATGCGAAGATAAAATCGTGAAATCTTTAATAATACTTGTGCCACAGTTAGAAAAATGTTACCAATCGATTCAGAACATTGCATTTCATAAGATCAAACATCTATTTTATATTGGAATCAAAGTTTTTAACATTCTTTCATATCGTATATACGATTTTTCGCTCATATACGCGTATCGTCGAAAAACGAAAACTTGAAATCTCGTTCAATTTCATTGATTTTATATTCTATCGATGCAGAATAAAGAATATAACAAGAATATAACGTTTTTACCATGTTTAAATACGCGTTTTCATATGATAATTGTCGAAAAACGTAATCGACATACGCGAATTTCGGTATATGCGAAGATAAAATCGTGAAATCTTTAATATTACTTGTGCCACAGTTAGAAAAATGTTACCAATCGATTCAGAACATTGCATTTCATAAGATCAAACATCTATTTTATATTGAAATCAAAGTTTTTAACATTCTTTCATATCGTATATACGATTTTTCGCTCATATACGCGTATCGTCGAAAAACGAAAACTTGAAATCTCGTTCAATTTCATTGATTTTCTATTCTATCGATGCAGAATAAAGAATATAACAAGAATATAACGTTTTTACTATATTTAAATACGCGTTTTCATATGATAATTGTCGAAAAACGTAATCGACATACGCGAATTTCGGTATATGCGAAGATAAAATAGTGAAATCTTTAATAATACTTGTGCCACAGTTAGAAAAATGTTACCAATCGATTCAGAACATTGCATTTCATAAGATCAAACATCTATTTTATATTGGAATCAAAGTTTTTAACATTCTTTCATATCGTATATACGATTTTTCGCTCATATACGCGTATCGTCGAAAAACGAAAACTTGAAATCTCGTTCAATTTCATTGATTTTATATTCTATCGATGCAGAATAAAGAATATAACAAGAATATAACGTTTTTACTATGTTTAAATACGCGTTTTCATATGATAATTGTCGAAAAACGTAATCGACATACGCGAATTTCGGTATATGCGAAGATAAAATCGTGAAATCTTTAATAATACTTGTGCCACAGTTAGAAAAATGTTACCAATCGATTCAGAACATTGCATTTCATAAGATCAAACATCTATTTTATATTGGAATCAAAGTTTTTAACATTCTTTCATATCGTATATACGATTTTTCGCTCATATACGCGTATCGTCGAAAAACGAAAACTTGAAATCTCGTTCAATTTCATTGATTTTATATTCTATCGATGCAGAATAAAGAATATAACAAGAATATAACGTTTTTACTATGTTTAAATACGCGTTTTCATATGATAATTGTCGAAAAACGTAATCGACATACGCGAATTTCGGTATATGCGAAGATAAAATCGTGAAATCTTTAATAATACTTGTGCCACAGTTAGAAAAATGTTACCAATCGATTCAGAACATTGCATTTCATAAGATCAAACATCTATTTTATATTGGAATCAAAGTTTTTAACATTCTTTCATATCGTATATACGATTTTTCGCTCATATACGCGTATCGTCGAAAAACGAAAACTTGAAATCTCGATCAATTTCATTGATTTTATATTCTATCGATGCAGAATAAAGAATATAACAAGAATATAACGTTTTTACTATATTTAAATACGCGTTTTCATATGATAATTGTCGAAAAACGTAATCGACATACGCGAATTTCGGTATATGCGAAGATAAAATCGTGAAATCTTTAATAATACTTGTGCCACAGTTAGAAAAATGTTACCAATCGATTGAGAACATTGCATTTCATAAGATCAAACATCTATTTTATATTGGAATCAAAGTTTTTAACATTCTTTCATATCGTATATACGATTTTTCGCTCATATACGCGTATCGTCGAAAAACGAAAACTTGAAATCTCGTTCAATTTCATTGATTTTATATTCTATCGATGCAGAATAAAGAATATAACAAGAATATAACGTTTTTACTATGTTTAAATACGCGTTTTCATATGATAATTGTCGAAAAATGTAATCGACATACGCGAATTTCGGTATATGCGAAGATAAAATCGTGAAATCTTTAATAATACTTGTGCCACAGTTAGAAAAATGTTACCAATCGATTCAGGACATTGCATTTCATAAGATCAAACATCTATTTTATATTGGAATCAAAGTTTTTAACATTCTTTCATATCGTATATACGATTTTTCGCTCATATACGCGTATCGTCGAAAAACGAAAACTTGAAATCTCGTTCAATTTCATTGATTTTATATTCTATCGATGCAGAATAAAGAATATAACAAGAATATAACGTTTTTACTATGTTTAAATACGCGTTTTCATATGATAATTGTCGAAAAACGTAATCGACATACGCGAATTTCGGTATATGCGAAGATAAAATCGTGAAATCTTTAATAATACTTGTGCCACAGTTAGGAAAATGTTACCAATCGATTCAGAACATTGCATTTCATAAGATCAAACATCTATTTTATATTGGAATCAAAGTTTTTAACATTCTTTCATATCGTATATACGATTTTTCGCTCATATACGCGTATCGTCGAAAAACGAAAACTTGAAATCTCGTTCAATTTCATTGATTTTATATTCGATCGATGCAGAATAAAGAATATAACAAGAATATAACGTTTTTACTATGTTTAAATACGCGTTTTCATATGATAATTGTCGAAAAACCTAATCGACATACGCGAATTTCGGTATATGCGAAGATAAAATCGTGAAATCTTTAATAATACTTGTGCCACAGTTAGAAAAATGTTACCAATCGATTCAGAACATTGCATTTCATAAGATCAAACATCTATTTTATATTGGAATCAAAGTTTTTAACATTCTTTCATATCGTATATACGATTTTTCGCTCATATACGCGTATCGTCGAAAAACGAAAACTTGAAATCTCGTTCAATTTCATTGATTTTATATTCTATCGATGCAGAATAAAGAATATAACAAGAATATAACGTTTTTACTATGTTTAAATACGCGTTTTCATATGATAATTGTCGAAAAACGTAATCGACATACGCGAATTTCGGTATATGCGAAGATAAAATCGTGAAATCTTTAATATTACTTGTGCCACAGTTAGAAAAATGTTACCAATCGATTCAGAACATTGCATTTCATAAGATCAAACATCTATTTTATATTGAAATCAAAGTTTTTAACATTCTTTCATATCGTATATACGATTTTTCGCTCATATACGCGTATCGTCGAAAAACGAAAACTTGAAATCTCGTTCAATTTCATTGATTTTCTATTCTATCGATGCAGAATAAAGAATATAACAAGAATATAACGTTTTTACTATGTTTAAATACGCGTTTTCATATGATAATTGTCGAAAAACGTAATCGACATACGCGAATTTCGGTATATGCGAAGATAAAATTGTGAAATCTTTAATAATACTTGTGCCACAGTTAGAAAAATGTTACCAATCGATTCAGAACATTGCATTTCATAAGATCAAACATCTATTTTATATTGGAATCAAAGTTTTTAACATTCTTTCATATCGTATATACGATTTTTCGCTCATATACGCGTATCGTCGAAAAACGAAAACTTCAAATCTCGTTCAATTTCATTGATTTTATATTCTATCGATGCAGAATAAAGAATATAACAAGAATATAACGTTTTTACTATGTTTAAATACGCGTTTTCATATGATAATTGTCGAAAAACGTAATCGACATACGCGAATTTCGGTATATGCGAAGATAAAATCGTGAAATCTTTAATAATACTTGTGCCACAGTTAGAAAAATGTTACCAATCGATTCAGAACATTGCATTTCATAAGATCAAACATCTATTTTATATTGAAATCAAAGTTTTTAACATTCTTTCATATCGTATATACGATTTTTCGCTCATATACGCGTATCGTCGAAAAACGAAAACTTGAAATCTCGTTCAATTTCATTGATTTTATATTCTATCGATGCAGAATAAAGAATATAACAAGAATATAACGTTTTTACTATGTTTAAATACGCGTTTTCATATGATAATTGTCGAAAAACGTAATCGACATACGCGAATTTCTGTATATGCGAAGATAAAATCGTGAAATCTTTAATAATACTTGTGCCACAGTTAGAAAAATGTTACCAATCGATTCAGAACATTGCATTTCATAAGATCAAACATCTATTTTATATTGGAATCAAAGTTTTTAACATTCTTTCATATCGTATATACGATTTTTCGCTCATATACGCGTATCGTCGAAAAACGAAAACTTGAAATCTCGTTCAATTTCATTGATTTTATATTCTATCGATGCAGAATAAAGAATATAACAAGAATATAACGTTTTTACTATGTTTAAATACGCGTTTTCATATGATAATTGTCGAAAATCGTAATCGACATACGCGAATTTCGGTATATGCGAAGATAAAATCGTGAAATCTTTAATAATACTTGTGCCACAGTTAGAAAAATGTTACCAATCGATTCAGAACATTGCATTTCATAAGATCAAACATCTATTTTATATTGGAATCAAAGTTTTTAACATTCTTTCATATCGTATATACGATTTTTCGCTCATATACGCGTATCGTCGAAAAACGAAAACTTGAAATCTCGTTCAATTTCATTGATTTTATATTCTATCGATGCAGAATAAAGAATATAACAAGAATATAACGTTTTTACTATGTTTAAATACGCGTTTTCATATGATAATTGTCGAAAAACGTAATCGACATACGCGAATTTCGGTATATGCGAAGATAAAATAGTGAAATCTTTAATAATACTTGTGCCACAGTTAGAAAAATGTTACCAATCGATTCAGAACATTGCATTTCATAAGATCAAACATCTATTTTATATTGGAATCAAAGTTTTTAACATTCTTTCATATCGTATATACGATTTTTCGCTCATATACGCGTATCGTCGAAAAACGAAAACTTGAAATCTCGTTCAATTTCATTGATTTTATATTCTATCGATGCAGAATAAAGAATATAACAAGAATATAACGTTTTTACTATGTTTAAATACGCGTTTTCATATGATAATTGTCGAAAAACGTAATCGACATACGCGAATTTCGGTATATGCGAAGATAAAATCGTGAAATCTTTAATAATACTTGTGCCACAGTTAGAAAAATGTTACCAATCGATTCAGAACATTGCATTTCATAAGATCAAACATCTATTTTATATTGGAATCAAAGTTTTTAACATTCTTTCATATCGTATATACGATTTTTCGCTCATATACGCGTATCGTCGAAAAACGAAAACTTGAAATCTCGTTCAATTTCATTGATTTTATATTCTATCGATGCAGAATAAAGAATATAACAAGAATATAACGTTTTTACTATGTTTAAATACGCGTTTTCATATGATAATTGTCGAAAAACGTAATCGACATACGCGAATTTCGGTATATGCGAAGATAAAATCGTGAAATCCTTAATAATACTTGTGCCACAGTTAGAAAAATGTTACCAATCGATTCAGAACATTGCATTTCATAAGATCAAACATCTATTTTATATTGGAATCAAAGTTTTTAACATTCTTTCATATCGTATATACGATTTTTCGCTCATATACGCGTATCGTCGAAAAACGAAAACTTGAAATCTCGTTCAATTTCATTGATTTTATATTCTATCGATGCAGAATAAAGAATATAACAAGAATATAACGTTTTTACTATGTTTAAATACGCGTTTTCATATGATAATTGTCGAAAAACGTAATCGACATACGCGAATTTCGGTATATGCGAAGATAAAATCGTGAAATCTTTAATAATACTTGTGCCACAGTTAGAAAAATGTTACCAATCGATTCAGAACATTGCATTTCATAAGATCAAACATCTATTTTATATTGGAATCAAAGTTTTTAACATTCTTTCATATCGTATATACGATTTTTCGCTCAGATACGCGTATCGTCGAAAAACGAAAACTTGAAATCTCGTTCAATTTCATTGATTTTATATTCTATCGATGCAGAATAAAGAATATAACAAGAATATAACGTTTTTACTATGTTTAAATACGCGTTTTCATATGATAATTGTCGAAAAACCTAATCGACATACGCGAATTTCGGTATATGCGAAGATAAAATCGTGAAATCTTTAATAATACTTGTGCCACAGTTAGAAAAATGTTACCAATCGATTCAGAACATTGCATTTCATAAGATCAAACATCTATTTTATATTGGAATCAAAGTTTTTAACATTCTTTCATATCGTATATACGATTTTTCGCTCATATACGCGTATCGTCGAAAAACGAAAACTTGAAATCTCGTTCAATTTCATTGATTTTATATTCTATCGATGCAGAATAAAGAATATAACAAGAATATAACGTTTTTACTATGTTTAAATACGCGTTTTCATATGATAATTGTCGAAAAACGTAATCGACATACGCGAATTTCGGTATATGCGAAGATAAAATCGTGAAATCTTTAATATTACTTGTGCCACAGTTAGAAAAATGTTACCAATCGATTCAGAACATTGCATTTCATAAGATCAAACATCTATTTTATATTGAAATCAAAGTTTTTAACATTCTTTCATATCGTATATACGATTTTTCGCTCATATACGCGTATCGTCGAAAAACGAAAACTTGAAATCTCGTTCAATTTCATTGATTTTCTATTCTATCGATGCAGAATAAAGAATATAACAAGAATATAACGTTTTTACTATGTTTAAATACGCGTTTTCATATGATAATTGTCGAAAAACGTAATCGACATACGCGAATTTCGGTATATGCGAAGATAAAATTGTGAAATCTTTAATAATACTTGTGCCACAGTTAGAAAAATGTTACCAATCGATTCAGAACATTGCATTTCATAAGATCAAACATCTATTTTATATTGGAATCAAAGTTTTTAACATTCTTTCATATCGTATATACGATTTTTCGCTCATATACGCGTATCGTCGAAAAACGAAAACTTCAAATCTCGTTCAATTTCATTGATTTTATATTCTATCGATGCAGAATAAAGAATATAACAAGAATATAACGTTTTTACTATGTTTAAATACGCGTTTTCATATGATAATTGTCGAAAAACGTAATCGACATACGCGAATTTCGGTATATGCGAAGATAAAATCGTGAAATCTTTAATAATACTTGTGCCACAGTTAGAAAAATGTTACCAATCGATTCAGAACATTGCATTTCATAAGATCAAACATCTATTTTATATTGAAATCAAAGTTTTTAACATTCTTTCATATCGTATATACGATTTTTCGCTCATATACGCGTATCGTCGAAAAACGAAAACTTGAAATCTCGTTCAATTTCATTGATTTTATATTCTATCGATGCAGAATAAAGAATATAACAAGAATATAACGTTTTTACTATGTTTAAATACGCGTTTTCATATGATAATTGTCGAAAAACGTAATCGACATACGCGAATTTCGGTATATGCGAAGATAAAATCGTGAAATCTTTAATAATACTTGTGCCACAGTTAGAAAAATGTTACCAATCGATTCAGAACATTGCATTTCATAAGATCAAACATCTATTTTATATTGGAATCAAAGTTTTTAACATTCTTTCATATCGTATATACGATTTTTCGCTCATATACGCGTATCGTCGAAAAACGAAAACTTGAAATCTCGTTCAATTTCATTGATTTTATATTCTATCGATGCAGAATAAAGAATATAACAAGAATATAACGTTTTTACTATGTTTAAATACGCGTTTTCATATGATAATTGTCGAAAATCGTAATCGACATACGCGAATTTCGGTATATGCGAAGATAAAATCGTGAAATCTTTAATAATACTTGTGCCACAGTTAGAAAAATGTTACCAATCGATTCAGAACATTGCATTTCATAAGATCAAACGTCTATTTTATATTGGAATCAAAGTTTTTAACATTCTTTCATATCGTATATACGATTTTTCGCTCATATACGCGTATCGTCGAAAAACGAAAACTTGAAATCTCGTTCAATTTCATTGATTTTATATTCTATCGATGCAGAATAAAGAATATAACAAGAATATAACGTTTTTACTATGTTTAAATACGCGTTTTCATATGATAATTGTCGAAAAACGTAATCGACATACGCGAATTTCGGTATATGCGAAGATAAAATAGTGAAATCTTTAATAATACTTGTGCCACAGTTAGAAAAATGTTACCAATCGATTCAGAACATTGCATTTCATAAGATCAAACATCTATTTTATATTGGAATCAAAGTTTTTAACATTCTTTCATATCGTATATACGATTTTTCGCTCATATACGCGTATCGTCGAAAAACGAAAACTTGAAATCTCGTTCAATTTCATTGATTTTATATTCTATCGATGCAGAATAAAGAATATAACAAGAATATAACGTTTTTACTATGTTTAAATACGCGTTTTCATATGATAATTGTCGAAAAACGTAATCGACATACGCGAATTTCGGTATATGCGAAGATAAAATCGTGAAATCTTTAATAATACTTGTGCCACAGTTAGAAAAATGTTACCAATCGATTCAGAACATTGCATTTCATAAGATCAAACATCTATTTTATATTGGAATCAAAGTTTTTAACATTCTTTCATATCGTATATACGATTTTTCGCTCATATACGCGTATCGTCGAAAAACGAAAACTTGAAATCTCGTTCAATTTCATTGATTTTATATTCTATCGATGCAGAATAAAGAATATAACAAGAATATAACGTTTTTACTATGTTTAAATACGCGTTTTCATATGATAATTGTCGAAAAACGTAATCGACATACGCGAATTTCGGTATATGCGAAGATAAAATCGTGAAATCCTTAATAATACTTGTGCCACAGTTAGAAAAATGTTACCAATCGATTCAGAACATTGCATTTCATAAGATCAAACATCTATTTTATATTGGAATCAAAGTTTTTAACATTCTTTCATATCGTATATACGATTTTTCGCTCATATACGCGTATCGTCGAAAAACGAAAACTTGAAATCTCGTTCAATTTCATTGATTTTATATTCTATCGATGCAGAATAAAGAATATAACAAGAATATAACGTTTTTACTATGTTTAAATACGCGTTTTCATATGATAATTGTCGAAAAACGTAATCGACATACGCGAATTTCGGTATATGCGAAGATAAAATCGTGAAATCTTTAATAATACTTGTGCCACAGTTAGAAAAATGTTACCAATCGATTCAGAACATTGCATTTCATAAGATCAAACATCTATTTTATATTGGAATCAAAGTTTTTAACATTCTTTCATATCGTATATACGATTTTTCGCTCAGATACGCGTATCGTCGAAAAACGAAAACTTGAAATCTCGTTCAATTTCATTGATTTTATATTCTATCGATGCAGAATAAAGAATATAACAAGAATATAACGTTTTTACTATGTTTAAATACGCGTTTTCATATGATAATTGTCGAAAAACGTAATCGACATACGCGAATTTCGGTATATGCGAAGATAAAATCGTGAAATCTTTAATAATACTTGTGCCACAGTTAGAAAAATGTTACCAATCGATTCAGAACATTGCATTTCATAAGATCAAACATCTATTTTATATTGGAATCAAAGTTTTAAACATTCTTTCATATCGTATATACGATTTTTCGCTCATATACGCGTATCGTCGAAAAACGAAAACTTGAAATCTCGTTCAATTTCATTGATTTTATATTCTATCGATGCAGAATAAAGAATATAACAAGAATATAACGTTTTTACTATGTTTAAATACGCGTTTTCATATGATAATTGTCGAAAAACGTAATCGACATACGCGAATTTCGGTATATGCGAAGATAAAATAGTGAAATCTTTAATAATACTTGTGCCACAGTTAGAAAAATGTTACCAATCGATTCAGAACATTGCATTTCATAAGATCAAACATCTATTTTATATTGGAATCAAAGTTTTTAACATTCTTTCATATCGTATATACGATTTTTCGCTCATATACGCGTATCGTCGAAAAACGAAAACTTGAAATCTCGTTCAATTTCATTGATTTTATATTCTATCGATGCAGAATAAAGAATATAACAAGAATATAACGTTTTTACTATGTTTAAATACGCGTTTTCATATGATAATTGTCGAAAAACGTAATCGACATACGCGAATTTCGGTATATGCGAAGATAAAATCGTGAAATCTTTAATAATACTTGTGCCACAGTTAGAAAAATGTTACCAATCGATTCAGAACATTGCATTTCATAAGATCAAACATCTATTTTATATTGGAATCAAAGTTTTTAACATTCTTTCATATCGTATATACGATTTTTCGCTCATATACGCGTATCGTCGAAAAACGAAAACTTGAAATCTCGTTCAATTTCATTGATTTTAAATTCTATCGATGCAGAATAAAGAATATAACAAGAATATAACGTTTTTACTATGTTTAAATACGCGTTTTCATATGATAATTGTCGAAAAACGTAATCGACATACGCGAATTTCGGTATATGCGAAGATAAAATCGTGAAATCTTTAATAATACTTGTGCCACAGTTAGAAAAATGTTACCAATCGATTCAGAACATTGCATTTCATAAGATCAAACATCTATTTTATATTGGAATCAAAGTTTTTAACATTCTTTCATATCGTATATACGATTTTTCGCTCATATACGCGTATCGTCGAAAACGAAAACTTGAAATCTCGTTCAATTTCATTGATTTTATATTCTATCGATGCAGAATAAAGAATATAACAAGAATATAACGTGTTTACTATGTTTAAATACGCGTTTTCATATGATAATTGTCGAAAAACGTTATCGACATACGCGAATTTCGGTATATGCGAAGATAAAATCGTGAAATCTTTAATAATACTTGTGCCACAGTTAGAAAAATGTTACCAATCGATTCAGAACATTGCATTTCATAAGATCAAACATCTATTTTATATTGGAATCAAAGTTTTTAACATTCTTTCATATCGTATATACGATTTTTCGCTCATATACGCGTATCGTCGAAAAACGAAAACTTGAAATCTCGTTCAATTTCATTGATTTTATATTCTATCGATGCAGAATAAAGAATATAACAAGAATATAACGTTTTTACTATGTTTAAATACGCGTTTTCATATGATAATTGTCGAAAAACGTAATCGACATACGCGAATTTCGGTATATGCGAAGATAAAATCGAGAAATCTTTAATAATACTTGTGCCACAGTTAGAAAAATGTTACCAATCGATTCAGAACATTGCATTTCATAAGATCAAACATCTATTTTATATTGGAATCAAAGTTTTTAACATTCTTTCATATCGTATATACGATTTTTCGCTCATATACGCGTATCGTCGAAAAACGAAAACTTGAAATCTCGTTCTATTTCATTGATTTTATATTCTATCGATGCAGAATAAAGAATATAACAAGAATATAACGTTTTTACTATGTTTAAATACGCGTTTTCATATGATAATTGTCGAAAAACGTAATCGACATACGCGAATTTCGGTATATGCGAAGATAAAATCGTGAAATCTTTAATAATACTTGTGCCACAGTTAGAAAAATGTTACCAATCGATTCAGAACATTGCATTTCATAAGATCAAACATCTATTTTATATTGGAATCAAAGTTTTTAACATTCTTTCATATCGTATATACGATTTTTCGCTCATATACGCGTATCGTCGAAAAACGAAAACTTGAAATCTCGTTCAATTTCATTGATTTTATATTCTATCGATGCAGAATAAAGAATATAACAAGAATATAACGTTTTTACTATGTTTAAATACGCGTTTTCATATGATAATTGTCGAAAAACGTAATCGACATACGCGAATTTCGGTATATGCGAAGATAAAATCGTGAAATCTTTAATACTACTTGTGCCACAGTTAGAAAAATGTTACCAATCGATTCAGAACATTGCATTTCATAAGATCAAACATCTATTTTATATTGGAATCAAAGTTTTTAACATTCTT
>NW_025813605.1:0-20955 GCF_910589235.1 Vespa crabro
AGATTTCAAGTTTTCGTTTTTCGACGATACGCGTATATGAGCGAAAAATCGTATATACGATATGAAAGAATGTTAAAAACTTTGATTCCAATATAAAATAGATGTTTGATCTTATGAAATGCAATGTTCTGAATCGATTGGTAACATTTTTCTAACTGTGGCACAAGTATTATTAAAGATTTCACGATTTTATCTTCGCATATACCGAAATTCGCGTATGTCGATTACGTTTTTCGACAATTATCATATGAAAACGCGTATTTAAACATAGTAAAAACGTTATATTCTTGTTATATTCTTTATTCTGCATCGATAGAATATAAAATCATTGAAATTGAACGAGATTTCAAGTTTTCGTTTTTCGACGATACGCGTATATGAGCGAAAAATCGTATATACGATATGAAAGAATGTTAAAAACTTTGATTCCAATATAAAATAGATGTTTGATCTTATGAAATTCAATGTTCTGAATCGATTGGTAACATTTTTCTAACTGTGGCACAAGTATTATTAAAGATTTCACGATTTTATCTTCGCATATACCGAAATTCGCGTATGTCGATTACGTTTTTCGACAATTATCATATGAAAACGCGTATTTAAACATAGTAGAAACGTTATATTCTTGTTATATTCTTTATTCTGCATCGATAGAATATAAAATCATTGAAATTGAACGAGATTTCAAGTTTTCGTTTTTCGACGATACGCGTATATGAGCGAAAAATCGTATATACGATATGAAAGAATGTTAAAAACTTTGATTCCAATATAAAATAGATGTTTGATCTTATGAAATGCAATGTTCTGAATCGATTGGTAACATTTTTCTAACTGTGGCACAAGTATTATTAAAGATTTCACGATTTTATCTTCGCATATACCGAAATTCGCGTATGTCGATTACGTTTTTCGACAATTATCATATGAAAACGCGTATTTAAACATAGTAAAAACGTTATATTCTTGTTATATTCTTTATTCTGCATCGATAGAATATAAAATCATTGAAATTGAACGAGATTTCAAGTTTTCGTTTTTCGACGATACGCGTATATGAGCGAAAAATCGTATATACGATATGAAAGAATGTTAAAAACTTTGATTCCAATATAAAATAGATGTTTGATCTTATGAAATGCAATGTTCTGAATCGATTGGTAACATTTTTCTAACTGTGGCACAAGTATTATTAAAGATTTCACGATTTTATCTTCGCATATACCGAAATTCGCGTATGTCGATTACGTTTTTCGACAATTATCATATGAAAACGCGTATTTGAACATAGTAAAAACGTTATATTCTTGTTATATTCTTTATTCTGCATCGATAGAATATAAAATCATTGAAATTGAACGAGATTTCAAGTTTTCGTTTTTCGACGATACGCGTATATGAGCGAAAAATCGTATATACGACATGAAAGAATGTTAAAAACTTTGATTCCAATATAAAATAGATGTTTGATCTTATGAAATGCAATGTTCTGAAACGATTGGTAACATTTTTCTAACTGTGGCACAAGTATTATTAAAGATTTCACGATTTTATCTTCGCATATACCGAAATTCGCGTATGTCGATTACGTTTTTCGACAATTATCATATGAAAACGCGTATTTAAACATAGTAGAAACGTTATATTCTTGTTATATTCTTTATTCTGCATCGATAGAATATAAAATCATTGAAATTGAACGAGATTTCAAGTTTTCGTTTTTCGACGATACGCGTATATGAGCGAAAAATCGTATATACGATATGAAAGAATGTTAAAAACTTTGATTCCAATATAAAATAGATGTTTGATCTTATGAAATGCAATGTTCTGAATCGATTGGTAACATTTTTCTAACTGTGGCACAAGTATTATTAAAGATTTCACGATTTTATCTTCGCATATACCGAAATTCGCGTATGTCGATTACGTTTTTCGACAATTATCATATGAAAACGCGTATTTAAACATAGTAAAAACGTTATATTCTTGTTATATTCTTTATTCTGCATCGATAGAATATAAAATCATTGAAATTGAACGAGATTTCAAGTTTTCGTTTTTCGACGATACGCGTATATGAGCGAAAAATCGTATATACGATATGAAAGAATGTTAAAAACTTTGATTCCAATATAAAATAGATGTTTGATCTTATGAAATGCAATGTTCTGAATCGATTGGTAACATTTTTCTAACTGTGGCACAAGTATTATTAAAGATTTCACGATTTTATCTTCGCATATACCGAAATTCGCGTATGTCGATTACGTTTTTCGACAATTATCATATGAAAACGCGTATTTAAACATAGTAAAAACGTTATATTCTTGTTATATTCTTTATTCTGCATCGATAGAATATAAAATCATTGAAATTGAACGAGATTTCAAGTTTTCGTTTTTCGACGATACGCGTATATGAGCGAAAAATCGTATATACGATATGAAAGAATGTTAAAAACTTTGATTCCAATATAAAATAGATGTTTGATCTTATGAAATGCAATGTTCTGAATCGATTGGTAACATTTTTCTAACTGTGGCACAAGTATTATTAAAGATTTCACGATTTTATCTTCGCATATACCGAAATTCGCGTATGTCGATTACGTTTTTCGACAATTATCATATGAAAACGCGTATTTAAACATAGTAAAAACGTTATATTCTTGTTATATTCTTTATTCTGCATCGATAGAATATAAAATCATTGAAATTGAACGAGATTTCAAGTTTTCGTTTTTCGACGATACGCGTATATGAGCGAAAAATCGTATATACGATATGAAAGAATGTTAAAAACTTTGATTCCAATATAAAATAGATGTTTGATCTTATGAAATGCAATGTTCTGAATCGATTGGTAACATTTTTCTAACTGTGGCACAAGTATTATTAAAGATTTCACGATTTTATCTTCGCATATACCGAAATTCGCGTATGTCGATTACGTTTTTCGACAATTATCATATGAAAACGCGTATTTAAACATAGTAAAAACGTTATATTCTTGTTATATTCTTTATTCTGCATCGATAGAATATAAAATCATTGAAATTGAACGAGATTTCAAGTTTTCGTTTTTCGACGATACGCGTATATGAGCGAAAAATCGTATATACGATATGAAAGAATGTTAAAAACTTTGATTCCAATATAAAATAGATGTTTGATCTTATGAAATGCAATGTTCTGAATCGATTGGTAACATTTTTCTAACTGTGGCACAAGTATTATTAAAGATTTCACGATTTTATCTTCGCATATACCGAAATTCGCGTATGTCGATTACGTTTTTCGACAATTATCATATGAAAACGCGTATTTGAACATAGTAAAAACGTTATATTCTTGTTATATTCTTTATTCTGCATCGATAGAATATAAAATCATTGAAATTGAACGAGATTTCAAGTTTTCGTTTTTCGACGATACGCGTATATGAGCGAAAAATCGTATATACGATATGAAAGAATGTTAAAAACTTTGATTCCAATATAAAATAGATGTTTGATCTTATGAAATGCAATGTTCTGAAACGATTGGTAACATTTTTCTAACTGTGGCACAAGTATTATTAAAGATTTCACGATTTTATCTTCGCATATACCGAAATTCGCGTATGTCGATTACGTTTTTCGACAATTATCATATGAAAACGCGTATTTAAACATAGTAAAAACGTTATATTCTTGTTATATTCTTTATTCTGCATCGATAGAATATAAAATCATTGAAATTGAACGAGATTTCAAGTTTTCGTTTTTCGACGATACGCGTATATGAGCGAAAAATCGTATATACGATATGAAAGAATGTTAAAAACTTTGATTCCAATATAAAATAGATGTTTGATCTTATGAAATGCAATGTTCTGAATCGATTGGTAACATTTTTCTAACTGTGGCACAAGTATTATTAAAGATTTCACGATTTTATCTTCGCATATACCGAAATTCGCGTATGTCGATTACGTTTTTCGACAATTATCATATGAAAACGCGTATTTAAACATAGTAAAAACGTTATATTCTTGTTATATTCTTTATTCTGCATCGATAGAATATAAAATCATTGAAATTGAACGAGATTTCAAGTTTTCGTTTTTCGACGATACGCGTATATGAGCGAAAAATCGTATATACGATATGAAAGAATGTTAAAAACTTTGATTCCAATATAAAATAGATGTTTGATCTTATGAAATGCAATGTTCTGAATCGATTGGTAACATTTTTCTAACTGTGGCACAAGTATTATTAAAGATTTCACGATTTTATCTTCGCATATACCGAAATTCGCGTATGTCGATTACGTTTTTCGACAATGATCATATGAAAACGCGTATTTAAACATAGTAGAAACGTTATATTCTTGTTATATTCTTTATTCTGCATCGATAGAATATAAAATCATTGAAATTGAACGAGATTTCAAGTTTTCGTTTTTCGACGATACGCGTATATGAGCGAAAAATCGTATATACGATATGAAAGAATGTTAAAAACTTTGATTCCAATATAAAATAGATGTTTGATCTTATGAAATGCAATGTTCTGAATCGATTGGTAACATTTTTCTAACTGTGGCACAAGTATTATTAAAGATTTCACGATTTTATCTTCGCATATACCGAAATTCGCGTATGTCGATTACGTTTTTCGACAATTATCATATGAAAACGCGTATTTAAACATAGTAAAAACGTTATATTCTTGTTATATTCTTTATTCTGCATCGATAGAATATAAAAACATTGAAATTGAACGAGATTTCAAGTTTTCGTTTTTCGACGATACGCGTATATGAGCGAAAAATCGTATATACGATATGAAAGAATGTTAAAAACTTTGATTCCAATATAAAATAGATGTTTGATCTTATGAAATGCAATGTTCTGAATCGATTGGTAACATTTTTCTAACTGTGGCACAAGTATTATTAAAGATTTCACGATTTTATCTTCGCATATACCGAAATTCGCGTATGTCGATTACGTTTTTCGACAATTATCATATGAAAACGCGTATTTGAACATAGTAAAAACGTTATATTCTTGTTATATTCTTTATTCTGCATCGATAGAATATAAAATCATTGAAATTGAACGAGATTTCAAGTTTTCGTTTTTCGACGATACGCGTATATGAGCGAAAAATCGTATATACGACATGAAAGAATGTTAAAAACTTTGATTCCAATATAAAATAGATGTTTGATC
This sequence comes from Vespa crabro, assembly GCF_910589235.1. NCBI lineage: Eukaryota > Metazoa > Arthropoda > Insecta > Hymenoptera > Vespidae > Vespa > Vespa crabro. Next base: position 5,227 of record NW_025813605.1, read on the forward strand.
TTATGAAATGCAATGTTCTGAAACGATTGGTAACATTTTTCTAACTGTGGCACAAGTATTATTAAAGATTTCACGATTTTATCTTCGCATATACCGAAATTCGCGTATGTCGATTACGTTTTTCGACAATTATCATATGAAAACGCGTATTTAAACATAGTAAAAACGTTATATTCTTGTTATATTCTTTATTCTGCATCGATAGAATATAAAATCATTGAAATTGAACGAGATTTCAAGTTTTCGTTTTTCGACGATACGCGTATATGAGCGAAAAATCGTATATACGATATGAAAGAATGTTAAAAACTTTGATTCCAATATAAAATAGATGTTTGATCTTATGAAATGCAATGTTCTGAATCGATTGGTAACATTTTTCTAACTGTGGCACAAGTATTATTAAAGATTTCACGATTTTATCTTCGCATATACCGAAATTCGCGTATGTCGATTACGTTTTTCGACAATTATCATATGAAAACGCGTATTTAAACATAGTAAAAACGTTATATTCTTGTTATATTCTTTATTCTGCATCGATAGAATATAAAATCATTGAAATTGAACGAGATTTCAAGTTTTCGTTTTTCGACGATACGCGTATATGAGCGAAAAATCGTATATACGATATGAAAGAATGTTAAAAACTTTGATTCCAATATAAAATAGATGTTTGATCTTATGAAATGCAATGTTCTGAATCGATTGGTAACATTTTTCTAACTGTGGCACAAGTATTATTAAAGATTTCACGATTTTATCTTCGCATATACCGAAATTCGCGTATGTCGATTACGTTTTTCGACAATTATCATATGAAAACGCGTATTTAAACATAGTAAAAACGTTATATTCTTGTTATATTTTTTATTCTGCATCGATAGAATATAAAATCATTGAAATTGAACGAGATTTCAAGTTTTCGTTTTTCGACGATACGCGTATATGAGCGAAAAATCGTATATACGATATGAAAGAATGTTAAAAACTTTGATTCCAATATAAAATAGATGTTTGATCTTATGAAATGCAATGTTCTGAATCGATTGGTAACATTTTTCTAACTGTGGCACAAGTATTATTAAAGATTTCACGATTTTATCTTCGCATATACCGAAATTCGCGTATGTCGATTACGTTTTTCGACAATTATCATATGAAAACGCGTATTTAAACATAGTAAAAACGTTATATTCTTGTTATATTCTTTATTCTGCATCGATAGAATATAAAATCATTGAAATTGAACGAGATTTCAAGTTTTCGTTTTTCGACGATACGCGTATATGAGCGAAAAATCGTATATACGATATGAAAGAATGTTAAAAACTTTGATTCCAATATAAAATAGATGTTTGATCTTATGAAATGCAATGTTCTGAATCGATTGGTAACATTTTTCTAACTGTGGCACAAGTATTATTAAAGATTACACGATTTTATCTTCGCATATACCGAAATTCGCGTATGTCGATTACGTTTTTCGACAATTATCATATGAAAACGCGTATTTAAACATAGTAAAAACGTTATATTCTTGTTATATTCTTTATTCTGCATCGATAGAATATAAAATCATTGAAATTGAACGAGATTTCAAGTTTTCGTTTTTCGACGATACGCGTATATGAGCGAAAAATCGTATATACGATATGAAAGAATGTTAAAAACTTTGATTCCAATATAAAATAGATGTTTGATCTTATGAAATGCAATGTTCTGAATCGATTGGTAACATTTTTCTAACTGTGGCACAAGTATTATTAAAGATTTCACGATTTTATCTTCGCATATACCGAAATTCGCGTATGTCGATTACGTTTTTCGACAATTATCATATGAAAACGCGTATTTAAACATAGTAAAAACGTTATATTCTTGTTATATTCTTTATTCTGCATCGATAGAATATAAAATCATTGAAATTGAACGAGATTTCAAGTTTTCGTTTTTCGACGATACGCGTATATGAGCGAAAAATCGTATATACGATATGAAAGAATGTTAAAAACTTTGATTCCAATATAAAATAGATGTTTGATCTTATGAAATGCAATGTTCTGAATCGATTGGTAACATTTTTCTAACTGTGGCACAAGTATTATTAAAGATTTCACGATTTTATCTTCGCATATACCGAAATTCGCGTATGTCGATTACGTTTTTCGACAATTATCATATGAAAACGCGTATTTAAACATAGTAAAAACGTTATATTCTTGTTATATTCTTTATTCTGCATCGATAGAATATAAAATCATTGAAATTGAACGAGATTTCAAGTTTTCGTTTTTCGACGATACGCGTATATGAGCGAAAAATCGTATATACGATATGAAAGAATGTTAAAAACGTTGATTCCAATATAAAATAGATGTTTGATCTTATGAAATGCAATGTTCTGAATCGATTGGTAACATTTTTCTAACTGTGGCACAAGTATTATTAAAGATTTCACGATTTCATCTTCGCATATACCGAAATTCGCGTATGTCGATTACGTTTTTCGACAATTATCATATGAAAACGCGTATTTAAACATAGTAAAAACGTTATATTCTTGTTATATTCTTTATTCTGCATCGATAGAATATAAAATCATTGAAATTGAACGAGATTTCAAGTTTTCGTTTTTCGACGATACGCGTATATGAGCGAAAAATCGTATATACGATATGAAAGAATCTTAAAAACTTTGATTCCAATATAAAATAGATGTTTGATCTTATGAAATGCAATGTTCTGAATCGATTGGTAACATTTTTCTAACTGTGGCACAAGTATTATTAAAGATTTCACGATTTTATCTTCGCATATACCGAAATTCGCGTATGTCGATTACGTTTTTCGACAATTATCATATGAAAACGCGTATTTAAACATAGTAAAAACGTTATATTCTTGTTATATTCTTTATTCTGCATCGATAGAATATAAAATCATTGAAATTGAACGAGATTTCAAGTTTTCGTTTTTCGACGATACGCGTATATGAGCGAAAAATCGTATATACGATATGAAAGAATGTTAAAAACTTTGATTCCAATATAAAATAGATGTTTGATCTTATGAAATGCAATGTTCTGAATCGATTGGTAACATTTTTCTAACTGTGGCACAAGTATTATTAAAGATTTCACGATTTTATCTTCGCATATACCGAAATTCGCGTATGTCGATTACGTTTTTCGACAATTATCATATGAAAACGCGTATTTAAACATAGTAAAAACGTTATATTCTTGTTATATTCTTTATTCTGCATCGATAGAATATAAAATCATTGAAATTGAACGAGATTTCAAGTTTTCGTTTTTCGACGATACGCGTATATGAGCGAAAAATCGTATATACGATATGAAAGAATGTTAAAAACTTTGATTCCAATATAAAATAGATGTTTGATCTTATGAAATGCAATGTTCTGAATCGATTGGTAACATTTTTCTAACTGTGGCACAAGTATTATTAAAGATTTCACGATTTTATCTTCGCATATACCGAAATTCGCGTATGTCGATTACGTTTTTCGACAATTATCATATGAAAACGCGTATTTAAACATAGTAAAAACGTTATATTCTTGTTATATTCTTTATTCTGCATCGATAGAATATAAAATCATTGAAATTGAACGAGATTTCAAGTTTTCGTTTTTCGACGATACGCGTATATGAGCGAAAAATCGTATATACGATATGAAAGAATGTTAAAAACTTTGATTCCAATATAAAATAGATGTTTGATCTTATGAAATGCAATGTTCTGAATCGATTGGTAACATTTTTCTAACTGTGGCACAAGTATTATTAAAGATTTCACGATTTCATCTTCGCATATACCGAAATTCGCGTATGTCGATTACGTTTTTCGACAATTATCATATGAAAACGCGTATTTAAACATAGTAAAAACGTTATATTCTTGTTATATTCTTTATTCTGCATCGATAGAATATAAAATCATTGAAATTGAACGAGATTTCAAGTTTTCGTTTTTCGACGATACGCGTATATGAGCGAAAAATCGTATATACGATATGAAAGAATCTTAAAAACTTTGATTCCAATATAAAATAGATGTTTGATATTATGAAATGCAATGTTCTGAATCGATTGGTAACATTTTTCTAACTGTGGCACAAGTATTATTAAAGATTTCACGATTTTATCTTCGCATATACCGAAATTAGCGTATGTCGATTACGTTTTTCGACAATTATCATATGAAAACGCGTATTTAAACATAGTAAAAACGTTATATTCTTGTTATATTCTTTATTCTGCATCGATAGAATATAAAATCATTGAAATTGAACGAGATTTCAAGTTTTCGTTTTTCGACGATACGCGTATATGAGCGAAAAATCGTATATACGATATGAAAGAATGTTAAAAACTTTGATTCCAATATAAAATAGATGTTTGATCTTATGAAATGCAATGTTCTGAATCGATTGGTAACATTTTTCTAACTGTGGCACAAGTATTATTAAAGATTTCACGATTTTATCTTCGCATATACCGAAATTCGCGTATGTCGATTACGTTTTTCGACAATTATCACATGAAAACGCGTATTTAAACATAGTAAAAACGTTATATTCTTGTTATATTCTTTATTCTGCATCGATAGAATATAAAATCATTGAAATTGAACGAGATTTCAAGTTTTCGTTTTTCGACGATACGCGTATATGAGCGAAAAATCGTATATACGATATGAAAGAATGTTAAAAACTTTGATTCCAATATAAAATAGATGTTTGATCTTATGAAATGCAATGTTCTGAATCGATTGGTAACATTTTTCTAACTGTGGCACAAGTATTATTAAAGATTTCACGATTTTATCTTCGCATATACCGAAATTCGCGTATGTCGATTACGTTTTTCGACAATTATCATATGAAAACGCGTATTTAAACATAGTAAAAACGTTATATTCTTGTTATATTCTTTATTCTGCATCGATAGAATATAAAATCATTGAAATTGAACGAGATTTCAAGTTTTCGTTTTTCGACGATACGCGTATAAGAGCGAAAAATCGTATATTCGATATGAAAGAATGTTAAAAACTTTGATTCCAATATAAAATAGATGTTTGATCTTATGAAATGCAATGTTCTGAATCGATTGGTAACATTTTTCTAACTGTGGCACAAGTATTATTAAAGATTTCACGATTTTATCTTCGCATATACCGAAATTCGCGTATGTCGATTAAGTTTTTCGACAATTATCATATGAAAACGCGTATTTAAACATAGTAAAAACGTTATATTCTTGTCATATTCTTTATTCTGCATCGATAGAATATAAAATCATTGAAATTGAACGAGATTTCAAGTTTTCGTTTTTCGACGATACGCGTATATGAGCGAAAAATCATATATACGATATGAAAGAATGTTAAAAACTTTGATTCCAATATAAAATAGATGTTTGATCTTATGAAATGCAATGTTCTGAATCGATTGGTAACATTTTTTCTAACTGTGGCACAAGTATTATTAAAGATTTCACGATTTTATCTTCGCATATACCGAAATTCGCGTATGTCGATTACGTTTTTCGACAATTATCATATGAAAACGCGTATTTAAACATAGTAAAAACGTTATATTCTTGTTATATTCTTTATTCTGCATCGATAGAATATAAAATCATTGAAATTGAACGAGATTTCAAGTTTTCGTTTTTCGACGATACGCGTATATGAGCGAAAAATCGTATATACGATATGAAAGAATGTTAAAAACTTTGATTCCAATAAAAAATAGATGTTTGATCTTATGAAATGCAATGTTCTGAATCGATTGGTAACATTTTTCTAACTGTGGCACTAGTATTATTAAAGATTTCACGATTTTATCTTCGCATATACCGAAATTCGCGTATGTCGATTACGTTTTTCGACAATTATCATATGAAAACGCGTATTTAAACATAGTAAAAACGTTATATTCTTGTTATATTACTAATTCTGCATCGATAGAATATAAAATCAATGAAATTGAACGAGATTTCAAGTTTTCGTTTTTCGACGATACGCGTATATGAGCGAAAAATCGTATATACGATATGAAAGAATGTTAAAAACTTTGATTCCATTATAAAATAGATGTTTGATCTTATGAAATGCAATGTTCTGAATCGATTGGTCACATTTTTCTAACTGTGGCACAAGTATTATTAAAGATTTCACGATTTTACCTTCGCATATACCGAAATTCGCGTATGTCGATTACGTTTTTCGACAATTATCATATGAAAACGCGTATTTAAACATAGTAAAAACGTTATATTCTTGTTATATTCTTTATTCTGCATCGATAGAATATAAAATCATTGAAATTGAACGAGATTTCAAGTTTTCGTTTTTCGACGATACGCGTATATGAGCGAAAAATCGTATATACGATATGAAAGAATGTTAAAAACTTTGATTCCAATAAAAAATAGATGTTTGATCTTATGAAATGCAATGTTCTGAATCGATTGGTAACATTTTTCTAACTGTGGCACTAGTATTATTAAAGATTTCACGATTTTATCTTCGCATATACCGAAATTCGCGTATGTCGATTACGTTTTTCGACAATTATCATATGAAAACGCGTATTTAAACATAGTAAAAACGTTATATTCTTGTTATATTACTAATTCTGCATCGATAGAATATAAAATCAATGAAATTGAACGAGATTTCAAGTTTTCGTTTTTCGACGATACGCGTATATGAGCGAAAAATCGTATATACGATATGAAAGAATGTTAAAAACTTTGATTCCATTATAAAATAGATGTTTGATCTTATGAAATGCAATGTTCTGAATCGATTGGTCACATTTTTCTAACTGTGGCACAAGTATTATTAAAGATTTCACGATTTTACCTTCGCATATACCGAAATTCGCGTATGTCGATTACGTTTTTCGACAATTATCATATGAAAACGCGTATTTAAACATAGTAAAAACGTTATATTCTTGTTATATTCTTTATTCTGCATCGATAGAATATAAAATCAATGAAATTGAACGAGATTTCAAGTTTTCGTTTTTCGACGATACGCGTATATGAGCGAAAAATCGTATATACGATATGAAAGAATGTTAAAAACTTTGATTCCAATATAAAATAGATGTTTGATCTTATGAAATGCAATGTTCTGAATCGATTGGTAACATTTTTCTAACTGTGGCACAAGTATTATTAAAGATTTCACGATTTTATCTTCGCATATACCGAAATTAGCGTATGTCGATTACGTTTTTCGACAATTATCATATGAAAACGCGTATTTAAACATAGTAAAAACGTTATATTCTTGTTATATTCTTTATTCTGCATCGATAGAATATAAAATCATTGAAATTGAACGAGATTTCAAGTTTTCGTTTTTCGACGATACGCGTATATGAGCGAAAAATCGTATATACGATATGAAAGAATGTTAAAAACTTTGATTCCAATATAAAATAGATGTTTGATCTTATAAAATGCAATGTTCTGAATCGATTGGTAACATTTTTCTAACTGTGGCACAAGTATTATTAAAGATTTCACGATTTTATCTTCGCATATACCGAAATTCGCGTATGTCGATTACGTTTTTCGACAATTATCATATGAAAACGCGTATTTAAACATAGTAAAAACGTTATATTCTTGTTATATCCTTTATTCTGCATCGATAGAATATAAAATCATTGAAATTGAACGTGATTTCAAGTTTTCGTTTTTCGATGATACGCGTATATGAGCGAAAAATCGTATATACGATATGAAAGAATGTTAAAAACTTTGATTTCAATTTAAATAGATGTTTGACCTTATGAAATGCAATGTTCTGAATCGATTGGTAACATTTTTCTAACTGTGGCACAAGTATTATTAAAGATTTCACGATTTTATCTTCGCATATACCGAAATTCGCGTATGTCGATTACGTTTTTCGACAATTATCATATGAAAACGCGTATTTAAACATAGTAAAAACGTTATATTCTTGTTATATTCTTTATTCTGCATCGATAGAATATAAAATCATTGAAATTGAACGAGATTTCAAGTTTTCGTTTTTCGACGATACGCGTATATGAGCGAAAAATCGTATATACGATATGAAAGAATGTTAAAAACTTTGATTCCAATAAAAAATAGATGTTTGATCTTATGAAATGCAATGTTCTGAATCGATTGGTAACATTTTTCTAACTGTGGCACTAGTATTATTAAAGATTTCACGATTTTATCTTCGCATATACCGAAATTCGCGTATGTCGATTACGTTTTTCGACAATTATCATATGAAAACGCGTATTTAAACATAGTAAAAACGTTATATTCTTGTTATATTACTAATTCTGCATCGATAGAATATAAAATCATTGAAATTGAACGAGATTTCAAGTTTTCGTTTTTCGACGATACGCGTATATGAGCGAAAAATCGTATATACGATATGAAAGAATGTTAAAAACTTTGATTCCATTATAAAATAGATGTTTGATCTTATGAAATGCAATGTTCTGAATCGATTGGTCACTTTTTTCTAACTGTGGCACAAGTATTATTAAAGATTTCACGATTTTACCTTCGCATATACCGAAATTCGCGTATGTCGATTACGTTTTTCGACAATTATCATATGAAAACGCGTATTTAAACATAGTAAAAACGTTATATTCTTGTTATATTCTTTATTCTGCATCGATAGAATATAAAATCATTGAAATTGAACGAGATTTCAAGTTTTCGTTTTTCGACGATACGCGTATATGAGCGAAAAATCGTATATACGATATGAAAGAATGTTAAAAACTTTGATTCCAATAAAAAATAGATGTTTGATCTTATGAAATGCAATGTTCTGAATCGATTGGTAACATTTTTCTAACTGTGGCACTAGTATTATTAAAGATTTCACGATTTTATCTTCGCATATACCGAAATTCGCGTATGTCGATTACGTTTTTTCGACAATTATCATATGAAAACGCGTATTTAAACATAGTAAAAACGTTATATTCTTGTTATATTACTAATTCTGCATCGATAGAATATAAAATCAATGAAATTGAACGAGATTTCAAGTTTTCGTTTTTCGACGATACGCGTATATGAGCGAAAAATCGTATATACGATATGAAAGAATGTTAAAAACTTTGATTCCATTATAAAATAGATGTTTGATCTTATGAAATGCAATGTTCTGAATCGATTGGTCACATTTTTCTAACTGTGGCACAAGTATTATTAAAGATTTCACGATTTTACCTTCGCATATACCGAAATTCGCGTATGTCGATTACGTTTTTCGACAATTATCATATGAAAACGCGTATTTAAACATAGTAAAAACGTTATATTCTTGTTATATTCTTTATTCTGCATCGATAGAATATAAAATCATTGAAATTGAACGAGATTTCAAGTTTTCGTTTTTCGACGATACGCGTATATGAGCGAAAAATCGTATATACGATATGAAAGAATGTTAAAAACTTTGATTCCAATAAAAAATAGATGTTTGATCTTATGAAATGCAATGTTCTGAATCGATTGGTAACATTTTTCTAACTGTGGCACTAGTATTATTAAAGATTTCACGATTTTATCTTCGCATATACCGAAATTCGCGTATGTCGATTACGTTTTTCGACAATTATCATATGAAAACGCGTATTTAAACATAGTAAAAACGTTATATTCTTGTTATATTACTAATTCTGCATCGATAGAATATAAAATCAATGAAATTGAACGAGATTTCAAGTTTTCGTTTTTCGACGATACGCGTATATGAGCGAAAAATCGTATATACGATATGAAAGAATGTTAAAAACTTTGATTCCATTATAAAATAGATGTTTGATCTTATGAAATGCAATGTTCTGAATCGATTGGTCGCTTTTTTCTAACTGTGGCACAAGTATTATTAAAGATTTCACGATTTTACCTTCGCATATACCGAAATTCGCGTATGTCGATTACGTTTTTCGACAATTATCATATGAAAACGCGTATTTAAACATAGTAAAAACGTTATATTCTTGTTATATTCTTTATTCTGCATCGATAGAATATAAAATCAATGAGATTGAACGAGATTTCAAGTTTTCGTTTTTCGACGATACGCGTATATGAGCGAAAAATCGTATATACGATATGAAAGAATGTTAAAAACTTTGATTCCAATATAAAATAGATGTTTGATCTTATGAAATGCAATGTTCTGAATCGATTGGTAACATTTTTCTAACTGTGGCACAAGTATTATTAAAGATTTCACGATTTTATCTTCGCATATACCGAAATTAGCGTATGTCGATTACGTTTTTCGACAATTATCATATGAAAACGCGTATTTAAACATAGTAAAAACGTTATATTCTTGTTATATTCTTTATTCTGCATCGATAGAATATAAAATCATTGAAATTGAACGAGATTTCAAGTTTTCGTTTTTCGACGATACGCGTATATGAGCGAAAAATCGTATATACGATATGAAAGAATGTTAAAAACTTTGATTCCAATATAAAATAGATGTTTGATCTTATAAAATGCAATGTTCTGAATCGATTGGTAACATTTTTCTAACTGTGGCACAAGTATTATTAAAGATTTCACGATTTTATCTTCGCATATACCGAAATTCGCGTATGTCGATTACGTTTTTCGACAATTATCATATGAAAACGCGTATTTAAACATAGTAAAAACGTTATATTCTTGTTATATCCTTTATTCTGCATCGATAGTATATAAAATCATTGAAATTGAACGTGATTTCAAGTTTTCGTTTTTCGATGATACGCGTATATGAGCGAAAAATCGTATATACGATATGAAAGAATGTTAAAAACTTTGATTTCAATTTAAATAGATGTTTGACCTTATGAAATGCAATGTTCTGAATCGATTGGTAACATTTTTCTAACTGTGGCACTAGTATTATTAAAGATTTCACGATTTTATCTTCGCATATACCGAAATTCGCGTATGTCGATTACGTTTTTCGACAATTATCATATGAAAACGCGTATTTAAAAATAGTAAAAACGTTATATTCTTGTTATATTCTTTATTCTGCATCGATAGAATATAAAATCATTGAAATTGAACGAGATTTCAAGTTTTCGTTTTTCGACGATACGCGTATATGAGCGAAAAATCGTATATACGATATGAAAGAATGTTAAAAACTTTGATTCCAATATAAAATAGATGTTTGATCTTATGAAATGCAATGTTCTGAATCGATTGGTAACATTTTTCTAACTGTGGCACAAGTATTATTAAAGATTTCACGATTTTATCTTCGCATATACCGAAATTCGCGTATGTCGATTACGTTTTTCGACAATTATCATACGAAAACGCGTATTTAAACATAGTAAAAACGTTATATTCTTGTTATATTCTTTATTCTGCATCGATAGAATATAAAATCATTGAAATTGAACGAGATTTCAAGTTTTCGTTTTTCGACGATACGCGTATATGAGCGAAAAATCGTATATACGATATGAAAGAATGTTAAAAACTTTGATTCCAATATAAAATAGATGTTTTGATCTTATGAAATGCAATGTTCTGAATCGATTGGTAACATTTTTCTAACTGTGGCACTAGTATTATTAAAGATTTCACGATTTTATCTTCGCATATACCGAAATTCGCGTATGTCGATTACGTTTTTCGACAATTATCATATGAAAACGCGTATTTAAACATAGTAAAAACGTTATATTCTTGTTATATTCTTTATTCTGCATCGATAGAATATAAAATCATTGAAATTGAACGAGATTTCAAGTTTTCGTTTTTCGACGATACGCGTATATGAGCGAAAAATCGTATATACGATATGAAAGAATGTTAAAAACTTTGATTCCAATATAAAATAGATGTTTGATCTTATGAAATGCAATGTTCTGAATCGATTGGTAACATTTTTCTAACTGTGGCACAAGTATTATTAAAGATTTCACGATTTTATCTTCGCATATACCGAAATTCGCGTATGTCGATTACGTTTTTCGACAATTATCATATGAAAACGCGTATTTAAACATAGAAAAAACGTTATATTCTTGTTATATTCTTTATTCTGCATCGATAGAATATAAAATCATTGAAATTGAACGAGATTTCAAGTTTTCGTTTTTCGACGATACGCGTATATGAGCGAAAAATCGTATATACGATATGAAAGAATGTTAAAAACTTTGATTCCAATATAAAATAGATGTTTGATCTTATGAAATGCAATGTTCTGAATCGATTGGTAACATTTTTCTAACTGTGGCACAAGTATTATTAAAGATTTCACGATTTCATCTTCGCATATACCGAAATTCGCGTATGTCGATTACGTTTTTCGACAATTATCATATGAAAACGCGTATTTAAACATAGTAAAAACGTTATATTCTTGTTATATTCTTTATTCTGCATCGATAGAATATAAAATCATTGAAATTGAACGAGATTTCAAGTTTTCGTTTTTCGACGATACGCGTATATGAGCGAAAAATCGTATATACGACATGAAAGAATCTTAAAAACTTTGATTCCAATATAAAATAGATGTTTGATCTTATGAAATGCAATGTTCTGAATCGATTGGTAACATTTTTCTAACTGTGGCACAAGTATTATTAAAGATTTCACGATTTTATCTTCGCATATACCGAAATTAGCGTATGTCGATTACGTTTTTCGACAATTATCATATGAAAACGCGTATTTAAACATAGTAAAAACGTTATATTCTTGTTATATTCTTTATTCTGCATCGATAGAATATAAAATCATTGAAATTGAACGAGATTTCAAGTTTTCGTTTTTCGACCATACGCGTATATGAGCGAAAAATCGTATATACGATATGAAAGAATCTTAAAAACTTTGATTCCAATATAAAATAGATGTTTGATCTTATGAAATGCAATGTTCTGAATCGATTGGTAACATTTTTCTAACTGTGGCACAAGTATTATTAAAGATTTCACGATTTTATCTTCGCATATACCGAAATTAGCGTATGTCGATTACGTTTTTCGACAATTATCATATGAAAACGCGTATTTAAACATAGTAAAAACGTTATATTCTTGTTATATTCTTTATTCTGCATCGATAGAATATAAAATCATTGAAATTGAACGAGATTTCAAGTTTTCGTTTTTCGACGAAACGCGTATATGAGCGAAAAATCGTATATACGATATGAAAGAATGTTAAAAACTTTGATTCCAATATAAAATAGATGTTTGATCTTATGAAATGCAATGTTCTGAATCGATTGGTAACATTTTTCTAACTGTGCCACAAGTATTATTAAAGATTTCACGATTTTATCTTCGCATATACCGAAATTCGCGTATGTCGATTAAGTTTTTCGACAATTATCACATGAAAACGCGTATTTAAACATAGTAAAAACGTTATATTCTTGTTATATTCTTTATTCTGCATCGATAGAATATAAAATCATTGAAATTGAACGAGATTTCAAGTTTTCGTTTTTCGACGATACGCGTATATGAGCGAAAAATCGTATATACGATATGAAAGAATGTTAAAAACTTTGATTCCAATATAAAATAGATGTTTGATCTTATGAAATGCAATGTTCTGAATCGATTGGTTACATTTTTCTAACTGTGGCACAAGTATTATTAAAGATTTCACGATTTTATCTTCGCATATACCGAAATTCGCGTATGTCGATTACGTTTTTCGACAATTATCATATGAAAACGCGTATTTAAACATAGTAAAAACGTTATATTCTTGTTATATTCTTTATTCTGCATCGATAGAATATAAAATCATTGAAATTGAACGAGATTTCAAGTTTTCGTTTTTCGACGATACGCGTATATGTGCGAAAAATCGTATATACGATATGAAAGAATGTTAAAAACTTTGATTCCAATATAAAATAGATGTTTGATCTTATGAAATGCAATGTTCTGAATCGATTGGTAACATTTTTCTAACTGTGCCACAAGTATTATTAAAGATTTCACGATTTTATCTTCGCATATACCGAAATTCGCGTATGTCGATTACGTTTTTCGACAATTATCACATGAAAACGCGTATTTAAACATAGTAAAAACGTTATATTCTTGTTATATTCTTTATTCTGCATCGATAGAATATAAAATCATTGAAATTGAACGAGATTTCAAGTTTTCGTTTTTCGATGATACGCGTATATGAGCGAAAAATCGTATATACGATATGAAAGAATGTTAAAAACTTTGATTCCAATATAAAATAGATGTTTGATCGTATGAAATGCAATGTTCTGAATCGATTGGTAACATTTTTCTAACTGTGGCACAAGTATTATTAAAGATTTCACGATTTTATCTTCGCATATACCGAAATTCGCGTATGTCGATTACGTTTTTCGACAATTATCATATGAAAACGCGTATTTAAACATAGTAAAAACGTTATATTCTTGTTATATTCTTTATTCTGCATCGATAGAATATAAAATCATTGAAATTGAACGATATTTCAAGTTTTCGTTTTTCGACGATACGCGTATATGAGCGAAAAATCGTATATACGATATGAAAGAATGTTAAAAACTTTGATTCCAATATAAAATAGATGTTTGATCTTATGAAATGCAATGTTCTGAATCGATTGGTAACATTTTTCTAACTGTGGCACAAGTATTATTAAAGATTTCACGATTTTATCTTCGCATATACCGAAATTCGCGTATGTCGATTACGTTTTTCGACAATTATCATATGAAAACGCGTATTTAAACATAGTAGAAACGTTATATTCTTGTTATATTCTTTATTCTGCATCGATAGAATATAAAATCATTGAAATTGAACGAGATTTCAAGTTTTCGTTTTTCGACGATACGCGTATATGAGCGAAAAATCGTATATACGATATGAAAGAATGTTAAAAACTTTGATTCCAATATAAAATAGATGTTTGATCTTATGAAATGCAATGTTCTGAATCGATTGGTAACATTTTTCTAACTGTGGCACAAGTATTATTAAAGATTTCACGATTTTATCTTCGCATATACCGAAATTCGCGTATGTCGATTACGTTTTCGACAATTATCATATGAAAACGCGTATTTAAACATAGTAAAAACGTTATATTCTTGTTATATTCTTTATTCTGCATCGATAGAATATAAAATCATTGCAATTGAACAAGATTTCAAGTTTTCGTTTTTCGACGATACGCGTATATGAGCGAAAAATCGTATATACGATATGAAAGAATGTTAAAAACTTTGATTCCAATATAAAATAGATGTTTGATCTTATGAAATGCAATGTTCTGAATCGATTGGTAACATTTTTCTAACTGTGGCAAAAGTATTATTAAAGATTTCACGATTTTATCTTCGCATATACCGAAATTCGCGTATGTCGATTACGTTTTTCGACAATTATCATATGAAAACGCGTATTTAAACATAGTAAAAACGTTATATTCTTGTTATAATCTTTATTCTGCATCGATTGAATATAAAATCATTGAAATTGAACGAGATTTCAAGTTTTCGTTTTTCGACGATACGCGTATATGAGCGAAAAATCGTATATACGATATGAAAGAATGTTAAAAACTTTGATTCCAATATAAAATAGATGTTTGATCTTATGAAATGCAATGTTCTGAATCGATTGGTAACATTTTTCTA
>NW_025813606.1:0-20477 GCF_910589235.1 Vespa crabro
TTTTATATTGGAATCAAAGTTTTTAACATTCTTTCATATCGTATATACGATTTTTCGCTCATATACGCGTATCGTCGAAAAACGAAAACTTGAAATCTCGTTCAATTTCAATGATTTTATATTCTATCGATGCAGAATAAAGAATATAACAAGAATATAACGTTTTTACTATGTTTAAATACGCGTTTTCATATGATAATTGTCGAAAAACCTAATCGACATACGCGAATTTCGGTATATGCGAAGATAAAATCGTGAAATCTTTAATAATACTTGTGCCACAGTTAGAAAAATGTTACCAATCGATTCAGAACATTGCATTTCATAAGATCAAACATCTATTTTATATTGGAATCAAAGTTTTTAACATTCTTTCATATCGTATATACGATTTTTCGCTCATATACGCGTATCGTCGAAAAACGAAAACTTGAAATCTCGTTCAATTTCAATGATTTTATATTCTATCGATGCAGAATAAAGAATATAACAAGAATATAACGTTTTTACTATGTTTAAATACGCGTTTTCATATGATAATTGTCGAAAAAACGTAATCGACATACGCGAATTTCGGTATATGCGAAGATAAAATCGTGAAATCTTTAATAATACTTGTGCCACAGTTAGAAAAATGTTACCAATCGATTCAGAACATTGCATTTCATAAGATCAAACATCTATTTTATATTGGAATCAAAGTTTTTAACATTCTTTCATATCGTATATACGATTTTTCGCTCATATACGCGTATCGTCGAAAAACGAAAACTTGAAATCTCGTTCAATTTCAATGATTTTATATTCTATCGATGCAGAATAAAGAATATAACAAGAATATAACGTTTTTACTATGTTTAAATACGCGTTTTCATATGATAATTGTCGAAAAACGTAATCGACATACGCGAATTTCGGTATATGCGAAGATAAAATCGTGAAATCTTTAATAATACTTGTGCCACAGTTAGAAAAATGTTACCAATCGATTCAGAACATTGCATTTCATAAGATCAAACATCTATTTTATATTGGAATCAAAGTTTTTAACATTCTTTCATATCGTATATACGATTTTTCGCTCATATACGCGTATCGTCGAAAAACGAAAACTTGAAATCTCGTTCAATTTCAATGATTTTATATTCTATCGATGCAGAATAAAGAATATAACAAGAATATAACGTTTTTACTATGTTTAAATACGCGTTTTCATATGATAATTGTCGAAAAACGTAATCGACATACGCGAATTTCGGTATATGCGAAGATAAAATCGTGAAATCTTTAATAATACTTGTGCCACAGTTAGAAAAATGTTACCAATCGATTCAGAACATTGCATTTCATAAGATCAAACATCTATTTTATATTGGAATCAAAGTTTTTAACATTCTTTCATATCGTATATACGATTTTTCGCTCATATACGCGTATCGTCGAAAAACGAAAACTTGAAATCTCGTTCAATTTCAATGATTTTATATTCTATCGATGCAGAATAAAGAATATAACAAGAATATAACGTTTTTACTATGTTTAAATACGCGTTTTCATATGATAATTGTCGAAAAACGTAATCGACATACGCGAATTTCGGTATATGCGAAGATAGAATCGTGAAATCTTTAATAATACTTGTGCCACAGTTAGAAAAATGTTACCAATCGATTCAGAACATTGCATTTCATAAGATCAAACATCTATTTTATATTGGAATCAAAGTTTTTAACATTCTTTCATATCGTATATACGATTTTTCGCTCATATACGCGTATCGTCGAAAAACGAAAACTTGAAATCTCGTTCAATTTCAATGATTTTATATTCTATCGATGCAGAATAAAGAATATAACAAGAATATAACGTTTTTACTATGTTTAAATACGCGTTTTCATATGATAATTGTCGAAAAACGTAATCGACATACGCGAATTTCGGTATATGCGAAGATAAAATCGTGAAATCTTTAATAATACTTGTGCCACAGTTAGAAAAATGTTACCAATCGATTCAGAACATTGCATTTCATAAGATCAAACATCTATTTTATATTGGAATCAAAGTTTTTAACATTCTTTCATATCGTATATACGATTTTTCGCGCATATACGCGTATCGTCGAAAAACGAAAACTTGAAATCTCGTTCAATTTCAATGATTTTATATTCTATCGATGCAGAATAAAGAATATAACAAGAATATAACGTTTTTACTATGTTTAAATACGCGTTTTCATATGATAATTGTCGAAAAACCTAATCGACATACGCGAATTTCGGTATATGCGAAGATAAAATCGTGCAATCTTTAATAATACTTGTGCCACAGTTAGAAAAATGTTACCAATCGATTCAGAACATTGCATTTCATAAGATCAAACATCTATTTTATATTGGAATCAAAGTTTTTAACATTCTTTCATATCGTATATACGATTTTTCGCTCATATACGCGTATCGTCGAAAAACGAAAACTTGAAATCTCGTTCAATTTCAATGATTTTATATTCTATCGATGCAGAATAAAGAATATAACAAGAATATAACGTTTTTACTATGTTTAAATACGCGTTTTCATATGATAATTGTCGAAAAACGTAATCGACATACGCTAATTTCGGTATATGCGAAGATAAAATCGTGAAATCTTTAATAATGCTTGTGCCAAAGTTAGAAAAATGTTACCAATCGATTCAGAACATTGCATTTCATAAGATCAAACATCTATTTAATATTGGAATCAAAGTTTTAACATTCTTTCATATCGTATATACGATTTTTCGCTCATATACGCGTATCGTCGAAAAACGAAAACTTGAAATCTCGTTCAATTTCAATGACTTTATATTCTATCGATGCAGAATAAAGAATATAACAAGAATATAACGTTTTTACTATGTTTAAATACGCGTTTTCATATGATAATTGTCGAAAAACGTAATCGACATACGCGAATTTCGGTATATGCGAAGATAAAATCGTGAAAACTTTAATAATACTTGTGCCACAGTTAGAAAAATGTTACCAATCGATTCAGAACATTGCATTTCATAAGATCAAACATCTATTTTATATTGGAATCAAAGTTTTTAACATTCTTTCATATCGTATATACGATTTTTCGCTCATATACGCGTATCGTCGAAAAACGAAAACTTGAAATCTCGTTCAATTTCAATGATTTTATATTCTATCGATGCAGAATAAAGAATATAACAAGAATATAACGTTTTTACTATGTTTAAATACGCGTTTTCATATGATAATTGTCGAAAAACGTAATCGACATACGCGAATTTCGGTATATGCGAAGATAAAATCGTGAAATCTTTAATAATACTTGTGCCACAGTTAGAAAAATGTTACCAATCGATTCAGAACATTGCATTTCATAAGATCAAACATCTATTTTATATTGGAATCAAAGTTTTTAACATTCTTTCATATCGTATATACGATTTTTCGCTCATATACGCGTATCGTCGAAAAACGAAAACTTGAAATCTCGTTCAATTTCAATGATTTTATATTCTATCGATGCAGAATAAAGAATATAACAAGAATATAACGTTTTTACTATGTTTAAATACGCGTTTTCATATGATAATTGTCGAAAAACGTAATCGACATACGCGAATTTCGGTATATGCGAAGATAAAATCGTGAAATCTTTAATAATACTTGTGCCACAGTTAGAAAAATGTTACCAATCGATTCAGAACATTGCATTTCATAAGATCAAACATCTATTTTATATTGGAATCAAAGTTTTTAACATTCTTTCATATCGTATATACGATTTTTCGCTCATATACGCGTATCGTCGAAAAACGAAAACTTGAAATCTCGTTCAATTTCAATGATTTTATATTCTATCGATGCAGAATAAAGAATATAACAAGAATATAACGTTTTTACTATGTTTAAATACGCGTTTTCATATGATAATTGTCGAAAAACGTAATCGACATACGCGAATTTCGGTATATGCGAAGATAAAATCGTGAAATCTTTAATAATACTTGTGCCACAGTTAGAAAAATGTTACCAATCGATTCAGAACATTGCATTTCATAAGATCAAACATCTATTTTATATTGGAATCAAAGTTTTTAACATTCTTTCATATCGTATATACGATTTTTCGCTCATATACGCGTATCGTCGAAAAACGAAAACTTGAAATCTCGTTCAATTTCAATGATTTTATATTCTATCGATGCAGAATAAAGAATATAACAAGAATATAACGTTTTTACTATGTTTAAATACGCGTTTTCATATGATAATTGTCGAAAAACGTAATCGACATACGCGAATTTCGGTATATGCGAAGATAGAATCGTGAAATCTTTAATAATACTTGTGCCACAGTTAGAAAAATGTTACCAATCGATTCAGAACATTGCATTTCATAAGATCAAACATCTATTTTATATTGGAATCAAAGTTTTTAACATTCTTTCATATCGTATATACGATTTTTCGCTCATATACGCGTATCGTCGAAAAACGAAAACTTGAAATCTCGTTCAATTTCAATGATTTTATATTCTATCGATGCAGAATAAAGAATATAACAAGAATATAACGTTTTTACTATGTTTAAATACGCGTTTTCATATGATAATTGTCGAAAAACCTAATCGACATACGCGAATTTCGGTATATGCGAAGATAAAATCGTGAAATCTTTAATAATACTTGTGCCACAGTTAGAAAAATGTTACCAATCGATTCAGAACATTGCATTTCATAAGATCAAACATCTATTTTATATTGGAATCAAAGTTTTTAACATTCTTTCATATCGTATATACGATTTTTCGCTCATATACGCGTATCGTCGAAAAACGAAAACTTGAAATCTCGTTCAATTTCAATGATTTTATATTCTATCGATGCAGAATAAAGAATATAACAAGAATATAACGTTTTTACTATGTTTAAATACGCGTTTTCATATGATAATTGTCGAAAAACGTAATCGACATACGCGAATTTCGGTATATGCGAAGATAAAATCGTGAAATCTTTAATAATACTTGTGCCAAAGTTAGAAAAATGTTACCAATCGATTCAGAACATTGCATTTCATAAGATCAAACATCTATTTTAGATTGGAATCAAAGTTTTTAACATTCTTTCATATCGTATATACGATTTTTCGCTCATATACGCGTATCGTCGAAAAACGAAAACTTGAAATCTCGTTCAATTTCAATGATTTTATATTCTATCGATGCAGAATAAAGAATATAACAAGAATATAACGTTTTTACTATGTTTAAATACGCGTTTTCATATGATAATTGTCGGAAAACGTAATCGACATACGCGAATTTCGGTATATGCGAAGATAAAATCGTGAAATCTTTAATAATGCTTGTGCCAAAGTTAGAAAAATGTTACCAATCGATTCAGAACATTGCATTTCATAAGATCAAACATCTATTTTATATTGGAATCAAAGTTTTTAACATTCTTTCATATCGTATATACGATTTTTCGCTCATATACGCGTATCGTCGAAAAACGAAAACTTGAAATCTCGTTCAATTTCAATGATTTTATATTCTATCGATGCAGAATAAAGAATATAACAAGAATATAACGTTTTTACTATGTTTAAATACGCGTTTTCATATGATAATTGTCGAAAAACGTAATCGACATACGCGAATTTCGGTATATGCGAAGATAAAATCGTGAAATCTTTAATAATACTTGTGCCACAGTTAGAAAAATGTTACCAATCGATTCAGAACATTGCATTTCATAAGATCAAACATCTATTTTATATTGGAATCAAAGTTTTTAACATTCTTTCATATCGTATATACGATTTTTCGCTCATATACGCGTATCGTCGAAAAACGAAAACTTGAAATCTCGTTCAATTTCAATGATTTTATATTCTATCGATGCAGAATAAAGAATATAACAAGAATATAACGTTTTTACTATGTTTAAATACGCGTTTTCATATGATAATTGTCGAAAAACCTAATCGACATACGCGAATTTCGGTATATGAGAAGATAAAATCGTGAAATCTTTAATAATACTTGTGCCACAGTTAGAAAAATGTTACCAATCGATTCAGAACATTGCATTTCATAAGATCAAACATCTATTTTATATTGGAATCAAAGTTTTTAACATTCTTTCATATCGTATATACGATTTTTCGCTCATATACGCGTATCGTCGAAAAACGAAAACTTGAAATCTCGTTCAATTTCAATGATTTTATATTCTATCGATGCAGAATAAAGAATATAACAAGAATATAACGTTTTTACTATGTTTAAATACGCGTTTTCATATGATAATTGTCGAAAAACGTAATCGACATACGCGAATTTCGGTATATGCGAAGATAAAATCGTGAAATCTTTAATAATACTTGTGCCACAGTTAGAAAAATGTTACCAATCGATTCAGAACATTGCATTTCATAAGATCAAACATCTATTTTACATTGGAATCAAAGTTTTTAACATTCTTTCATATCGTATATACGATTTTTCGCTCATATACGCGTATCGTCGAAAAACGAAAACTTGAAATCTCGTTCAATTTCAATGATTTTATATTCTATCGATGCAGAATAAAGAATATAACAAGAATATAACGTTTTTACTATGTTTAAATACGCGTTTTCATATGATAATTGTCGAAAAACGTAATCGACATACGCGAATTTCGGTATATGCGAAGATAAAATCGTGAAATCTATAATAATACTTGTGCCACAGTTAGGAAAATGTTACGAATCGATTCAGAACATTGCATTTCATAAGATCAAACATCTATTTTATATTGGAATCAAAGTTTTTAACATTCTTTCATATCGTATATACGATTTTTCGCTCATATACGCGTATCGTCGAAAAACGAAAACTTGAAATCTCGTTCAATTTCAATGATTTTATATTCTATCGATGCAGAATCAAGAATATAACAAGAATATAACGTTTTTACTATGTTTAAATACGCGTTTTCATATGATAATTGTCGAAAAACGTAATCAACATACGCGAATTTCGGTATATGCGAAGATAAAATCGTGAAATCTTTAATAATACTTGTGCCACAGTTAGAAAAATGTTACCAATCGATTCAGAACATTGCATTTCATAAGATCAAACATCTATTTTATATTGGAATCAAAGTTTTTAACATTCTTTCATATCGTATATACGATTTTTCGCTCATATACGCGTATCGTCGAAAAACGAAAACTTGAAATCTCGTTCAATTTCAATGATTTTATATTCTATCGATGCAGAATAAAGAATATAACAAGAATATAACGTTTTTACTATGTTTAAATACGCGTTTTCATATGATAATTGTCGAAAAACGTAATCGACATACGCGAATTTCGGTATATGCGAAGATAAAATCGTGAAATCTTTAATAATACTTGTGCCACAGTTAGAAAAATGTTACCAATCGATTCAGAACATTGCATTTCATAAGATCAAACATCTATTTTATATTGGAATCAAAGTTTTTAACATTCTTTCATATCGTATATACGATTTTTCGCTCATATACGCGTATCGTCGAAAAACAAAAACTTGAAATCTCGTTCAATTTCAATGATTTTATATTCTATCGATGCAGAATAAAGAATATAACAAGAATATAACGTTTTTACTATGTTTAAATACGCGTTTTCATATGATAATTGTCGAAAAACCTAATCGACATACGCGAATTTCGGTATATGCGAAGATAAAATCGTGAAATCTTTAATAATACTTGTGCCACAGTTAGAAAAATGTTACCAATCGATTCAGAACATTGCATTTCATAAGATCAAACATCTATTTTATATTGGAATCAAAGTTTTTAACATTCTTTCATATCGTATATACGATTTTTCGCTCATATACGCGTATCGTCGAAAAACGAAAACTTGAAATCTCGTTCAATTTCAATGATTTTATATTCTATCGATGCAGAATAAAGAATATAACAAGAATATATCGTTTTTACTATGTTTAAATACGCGTTTTCATATGATAATTGTCGAAAAACGTAATCGACATACGCGAATTTCGGTATATGCGAAGATAAAATCGTGAAATCTTTAATAATACTTGTGCCACAGTTAGAAAAATGTTACCAATCGATTCAGAACATTGCATTTCATAAGATCAAACATCTATTTTATATTGGAATCAAAGTTTTTAACATTCTTTCATATCGTATATACGATTTTTCGCTCATATACGCGTATCGTCGAAAAACGAAAACTTGAAATCTCGTTCAATTTCAATGATTTTATATTCTATCGATGCAGAATAAAGAATATAACAAGAATATAACGTTTTTACTATGTTTAAATACGCGTTTTCATATGATAATTGTCGAAAAACGTAATCGACATACGCGAATTTCGGTATATGCGAAGATAAAATCGTGAAATCTATAATAATACTTGTGCCACAGTTAGAAAAATGTTACCAATCGATTCAGAACATTGCATTTCATAAGATCAAACATCTATTTTATATTGGAATCAAAGTTTTTAACATTCTTTCATATCGTATATACGATTTTTCGCTCATATACGCGTATCGTCGAAAAACGAAAACTTGAAATCTCGTTCAATTTCAATGATTTTATATTCTATCGATGCAGAATCAAGAATATAACAAGAATATAACGTTTTTACTATGTTTAAATACGCGTTTTCATATGATAATTGTCGAAAAACGTAATCAACATACGCGAATTTCGGTATATGCGAAGATAAAATCGTGAAATCTTTAATAATACTTGTGCCACAGTTAGAAAAATGTTACCAATCGATTCAGAACATTGCATTTCATAAGATCAAACATCTATTTTATATTGGAATCAAAGTTTTTAACATTCTTTCATATCGTATATACGATTTTTCGCTCATATACGCGTATCGTCGAAAAACGTAAACTTGAAATCTCGTTCAATTTCAATGATTTTATATTCTATCGATGCAGAATAAAGAATATAACAAGAATATAACGTTTTTACTATGTTTAAATACGCGTTTTCATATGATAATTGTCGAAAAACGTAATCGACATACGCGAATTTCGGTATATGCGAAGATAAAATCGTGAAATCTTTAATAATACTTGTGCCACAGTTAGAAAAATGTTACCAATCGATTCAGAACATTGCATTTCATAAGATCAAACATCTATTTTATATTGGAATCAAAGTTTTTAACATTCTTTCATATCGTATATACGATTTTTCGCTCATATACGCGTATCGTCGAAAAACGAAAACTTGAAATCTCGTTCAATTTCAATGATTTTATATTCTATCGATGCAGAATAAAGAATATAACAAGAATATAACGTTTTTACTATGTTTAAATACGCGTTTTCATATGATAATTGTCGAAAAACCTAATCGACATACGCGAATTTCGGTATATGCGAAGATAAAATCGTGAAATCTTTAATAATACTTGTGCCACAGTTAGAAAAATGTTACCAATCGATTCAGAACATTGCATTTCATAAGATCAAACATCTATTTTATATTGGAATCAAAGTTTTTAACATTCTTTCATATCGTATATACGATTTTTCGCTCATATACGCGTATCGTCGAAAAACGAAAACTTGAAATCTCGTTCAATTTCAATGATTTTATATTCTATCGATGCAGAATAAAGAATATAACAAGAATATAACGTTTTTACTATGTTTAAATACGCGTTTTCATATGATAATTGTCGAAAAACGTAATCGACATACGCGAATTTCGGTATATGCGAAGATAAAATCGTGAAATCTTTAATAATACTTGTGCCACAGTTAGAAAAATGTTACCAATCGATTCAGAACATTGCATTTCATAAGATCAAACATCTATTTTATATTGGAATCAAAGTTTTTAACATTCTTTCATATCGTATATACGATTTTTCGCTCATATACGCGTATCGTCGAAAAACGAAAACTTGAAATCTCGTTCAATTTCAATGATTTTATATTCTATCGATGCAGAATAAAGAATATAACAAGAATATAACGTTTTTACTATGTTTAAATACGCGTTTTCATATGATAATTGTCGAAAAACGTAATCGACATACGCGAATTTCGGTATATGCGAAGATAAAATCGTGAAATCTATAATAATACTTGTGCCACAGTTAGAAAAATGTTACGAATCGATTCAGAACATTGCATTTCATAAGATCAAACATCTATTTTATATTGGAATCAAAGTTTTTAACATTCTTTCATATCGTATATACGATTTTTCGCTCATATACGCGTATCGTCGAAAAACGAAAACTTGAAATCTCGTTCAATTTCAATGATTTTATATTCTATCGATGCAGAATAAAGAATATAACAAGAATATAATGTTTTTACTATGTTTAAATACGCGTTTTCATATGATAATTGTCGAAAAACGTAATCGACATACGCGAATTTCGGTATATGCGAAGATAAAATCGTGAAATCTTTAATAATACTTGTGCCACAGTTAGAAAAATGTTACCAATCGATTCAGAACATTGCATTTCATAAGATCAAACATCTATTTTATATTGGAATCAAAGTTTTTAACATTCTTTCATATCGTATATACGATTTTTCGCTCATATACGCGTATCGTCGAAAAACGAAAACTTGAAATCTCGTTCAATTTCAATGATTTTATATTCTATCGATGCAGAATAAAGAATATAACAAGAATATGACGTTTTTACTATGTTTAAATACGCGTTTTCATATGATAATTGTCGAAAAACGTAATCGACATACGCGAATTTCGGTATATGCGAAGATAAAATCGTGAAATCTTTAATAATACTTGTGCCACAGTTAGAAAAATGTTACCAATCGATTCAGAACATTGCATTTCATAAGATCAAACATCTATTTTATATTGGAATCAAAGTTTTTAACATTCTTTCATATCGTATATACGATTTTTCGCTCATATACGCGTATCGTCGAAAAACGAAAACTTGAAATCTCGTTCAATTTCAATGATTTTATATTCTATCGATGCAGAATAAAGAATATAACAAGAATATAACGTTTTTACTATGTTTAAATACGCGTTTTCATATGATAATTGTCGATAAACGTAATCGACATACGCGAATTTCGGTATATGCGAAGATAAAATCGTGAAATCTTTAATAATACTTGTGCCACAGTTAGAAAAATGTTACCAATCGATTCAGAACATTGCATTTCATAAGATCAAACATCTATTTTATATTGGAATCAAAGTTTTTAACATTCTTTCATATCGTATATACGTTTTTTCGCTCATATACGCGAATCGTCGAAAAACGAAAACTTGAAATCTCGTTCAATTTCAATGATTTTATATTCTATCGATGCAGAATAAAGAATATAACAAGAATATAACGTTTTTACTATGTTTAAATACGCGTTTTCATATGATAATTGTCGAAAAACGTAATCGACATACGCGAATTTCGGTATATGCGAAGATAAAATCGTGAAATCTTTAATAATACTTGTGCCACAGTTAGAAAAATGTTACCAATCAATTCAGAACATTGCATTTCATAAGATCAAACATCTATTTTATATTGGAATCAAAGTTTTTAACATTCTTTCATATCGTATATACGATTTTTCGCTCATATACGCGTATCGTCGAAAAACGAAAACTTGAAATCTCGTTCAATTTCAATGATTTTATATTCTATCGATGCAGAATAAAGAATATAACAAGAATATAACGTTTTTACTATGTTTAAATACGCGTTTTCATATGATAATTGTCGAAAAACGTAATCGACATACGCGAATTTCGGTATATGCGAAGATAAAATCGTGAAATCTTTAATAATACTTGTGCCACAGTTAGAAAAATGTTACCAATCGATTCAGAACATTGCATTTCATAAGATCAAACATCTATTTTATATTGGAATCAAAGTTTTTAACATTCTTTCATATCGTATATACGATTTTTCGCTCATATACGCGTATCGTCGAAAAACGAAAACTTGAAATCTCGTTCAATTTCAATGATTTTATATTCTATCGATGCAGAATAAAGAATATAACAAGAATATAACGTTTTTACTATGTTTAAATACGCGTTTTCATATGATAATTGTCGAAAAACGTAATCGACATACGCGAATTTCGGTATATGCGAAGATAAAATCGTGAAATCTTTAATAATACTTGTGCCACAGTTAGAAAAATGTTACCAATCGATTCAGAACATTGCATTTCATAAGATCAAACATCTATTTTATATTGGAATCAAAGTTTTTAACATTCTTTCATATCGTATATACGATTTTTCGCTCATATACGCGTATCGTCGAAAAACGAAAACTTGAAATCTCGTTCATTTTCAATGATTTTATATTCTATCGATGCAGAATAAAGAATATAACAAGAATATAACGTTTTTACTATGTTTAAATACGCGTTTTCATATGATAATTGTCGAAAAACGTAATCGACATACGCGAATTTCGGTATATGCGAAGATAAAATCGTGAAATCTTTAATAATACTTGTGCCACAGTTAGAAAAATGTTACCAATCGATTCAGAACATTGCACTTCATAAGATCAAACATCTATTTTATATTGGAATCAAAGTTTTTAACATTCTTTCATATCGTATATACGATTTTTCGCTCATATACGCGTATCGTCGAAAAACGAAAACTTGAAATCTCGTTCAATTTCAATGATTTTATATTCTATCGATGCAGAATAAAGAATATAACAAGAATATAACGTTTTTACTATGTTTAAATACGCGTTTTCATATGATAATTGTCGAAAAACGTAATCGACATACGCGAATTTCGGTATATGCGAAGATAAAATCGTGAAATCTTTAATAATACTTGTGCCACAGTTAGAAAAATGTTACCAATCGATTCAGAACATTGCATTTCATAAGATCAAACATCTATTTTATATTGGAATCAAAGTTTTTAACATTCTTTCATATCGTATATACGATTTTTCGCTCATATACGCGTATCGTCGAAAAACGAAAACTTGAAATCTCGTTCAATTTCAATGATTTTATATTCTATCGATGCAGAATAAAGAATATAACAAGAATATAACGTTTTTACTATGTTTAAATACGCGTTTTCATATGATAATTGTCGAAAAACGTAATCGACATACGCGAATTTCGGTATATGCGAAGATAAAATCGTGAAATCTTTAATAATACTTGTGCCACAGTTAGAAAGATGTTACCAATCGATTCAGAACATTGCATTTCATAAGATCAAACATCTATTTTATATTGGAATCAAAGTTTTTAACATTCTTTCATATCGTATATACGATTTTTCGCTCATATACGCGTATCGTCGAAAAACGAAAACTTGAAATCTCGTTCAATCTCATTGATTTTATATTCTATCGATGCAGAATAAAGAATATAACAAGAATATAACGTTTTTACTATGTTTAAATACGCGTTTTCATATGATAATTGTCGAAAAACGTAATCGACATACGCGAATTTCGGTATATGCGAAGATAAAATCGTGAAATCTTTAATAATACTTGTGCCACAGTTAGAAAAATGTTACCAATCGATTCAGAACATTGCATTTCATAAGATCAAACATCTATTTTATATTGGAATCAAAGTTTTTAACATTCTTTCATATCGTATATACGATTTTTCGCTCATATACGCGTATCGTCGAAAAACGAAAACTTGAAATCTCGTTCAATTTCAATGATTTTATATTCTATCGATGCAGAATAAAGAATATAACAAGAATATAACGTTTTTACTATGTTTAAATACGCGTTTTCATATGATAATTGTCGAAAAACGTAATCGACATACGCGAATTTCGGTATATGCGAAGATAAAATCGTGAAATCTTTAATAATACTTGTGCCACAGTTAGAAAAATGTTACCAATCGATTCAGAACATTGCATTTCATAAGATCAAACATCTATTTTATATTGGAATCAAAGTTTTTAACATTCTTTCATATCGTATATACGATTTTTCGCTCATATACGCGTATCGTCGAAAAACGAAAACTTGAAATCTCGTTCAATTTCAATGATTTTATATTCTATCGATGCAGAATAAAGAATATAACAAGAATATAACGTTTTTACTATGTTTAAATACGCGTTTTCATATGATAATTGTCGAAAAACGTAATCGACATACGCGAATTTCGGTATATGCGAAGATAAAATCGTGAAATCTTTAATAATACTTGTGCCACAGTTAGAAAAATGTTACCAATCGATTCAGAACATTGCATTTCATAAGATCAAACATCTATTTTATATTGGAATCAAAGTTTTTAACATTCTTTCATATCGTATATACGATTTTTCGCTCATATACGCGTATCGTCGAAAAACGAAAACTTGAAATCTCGTTCAATTTCAATGATTTTATATTCTATCGATGCAGAATAAAGAATATAACAAGAATATAACGTTTTTACTATGTTTAAATACGCGTTTTCATATGATAATTGTCGAAAAACGTAATCGACATACGCGAATTTCGGTATATGCGAAGATAAAATCGTGAAATCTTTAATAATACTTGTGCCACAGTTAGAAAAATGTTACCATTCGATTCAGAACATTGCATTTCATAAGATCAAACATCTATTTTATATTGGAATCAAAGTTTTTAACATTCTTTCATATCGTATATACGATTTTTCGCTCATATACGCGTATCGTCGAAAAACGAAAACTTGAAATCTCGTTCAATTTCAATGATTTTATATTCTATCGATGCAGAATAAAGAATATAACAAGAATATAACGTTTTTACTATGTTTAAATACGCGTTTTCATATGATAATTGTCGAAAAACGTAATCGACATACGCGAATTTCGGTATATGCGAAGATAAAATCGTGAAATCTTTAATAATACTTGTGCCACAGTTAGAAAAATGTTACCAATCGATTCAGAACATTGCATTTCATAAGATCAAACATCTATTTTATATTGGAATCAAAGTTTTTAACATTCTTTCATATCGTATATACGATTTTTCGCTCATATACGCGTATCGTCGAAAAACGAAAACTTGAAATCTCGTTCAATTTCAATGATTTTATATTCTATCGATGCAGAATAAAGAATATAACAAGAATATAACGTTTTTACTATGTTTAAATACGCGTTTTCATATGATAATTGTCGAAAAACGTAATCGACATACGCGAATTTCGGTATATGCGAAGATAAAATCGTGAAATCTTTAATAATACTTGTGCCACAGTTAGAAAAATGTTACCAATCGATTCAGAACATTGCATTTCATAAGATCAAACATCTATTTTATATTGGAATCAAAGTTTTTAACATTCTTTCATATCGTATATACGATTTTTCGCTCATATACGCGTATCGTCGAAAAACGAAAACTTGAAATCTCGTTCAATCTCATTGATTTTATATTCTATCGATGCAGAATAAAGAATATAACAAGAATATAACGTTTTTACTATGTTTAAATACGCGTTTTCATATGATAATTGTCGAAAAACGTAATCGACATACGCGAATTTCGGTATATGCGAAGATAAAATCGTGAAATCTTTAATAATACTTGTGCCACAGTTAGAAAAATGTTACCAATCGATTCAGAACATTGCATTTCATAAGATCAAACATCTATTTTATATTGGAATCAAAGTTTTTAACATTCTTTCATATCGTATATACGATTTTTCGCTCATATACGCGTATCGTCGAAAAACGAAAACTTGAAATCTCGTTCAATTTCAATGATTTTATATTCTATCGATGCAGAATAAAGAATATAACAAGAATATAACGTTTTTACTATGTTTAAATACGCGTTTTCATATGATAATTGTCGAAAAACGTAATCGACATACGCGAATTTCGGTATATGCGAAGATAAAATCGTGAAATCTTTAATAATACTTGTGCCACAGTTAGAAAAATGTTACCAATCGATTCAGAACATTGCATTTCATAAGATCAAACATCTATTTTATATTGGAATCAAAGTTTTTAACATTCTTTCATATCGTATATACGATTTTTCGCTCATATACGCGTATCGTCGAAAAACGAAAACTTGAAATCTCGTTCAATTTCAATGATTTTATATTCTATCGATGCAGAATAAAGAATATAACAAGAATATAACGTTTTTACTATGTTTAAATACGCGTTTTCATATGATAATTGTCGAAAAACCTAATCGACATACGCGAATTTCGGTATATGCGAAGATAAAATCGTGAAATCTTTAATAATACTTGTGCCACAGTTAGAAAAATGTTACCAATCGATTCAGAACATTGCATTTCATAAGATCAAACATCTATTTTATATTGGAATCAAAGTTTTTAACATTCTTTCATATCGTATATACGATTTTTCGCTCATATACGCGTATCGTCGAAAAACGAAAACTTGAAATCTCGTTCAATTTCAATGATTTTATATTCTATCGATGCAGAATAAAGAATATAACAAGAATATAACGTTTTTACTATGTTTAAATACGCGTTTTCATATGATAATTGTCGAAAAACGTAATCGACATACGCGAATTTCGGTATATGCGAAGATAAAATCGTGAAATCTTTAATAATACTTGTGCCACAGTTAGAAAAATGTTACCAATCGATTCAGAACATTGCATTTCATAAGATCAAACATCTATTTTATATTGGAATCAAAGTTTTTAACATTCTTTCATATCGTATATACGATTTTTCGCTCATATACGCGTATCGTCGAAAAACGAAAACTTGAAATCTCGTTCAATTTCAATGATTTTATATTCTATCGATGCAGAATAAAGAATATAACAAGAATATAACGTTTTTACTATGTTTAAATACGCGTTTTCATATGATAATTGTCGAAAAACGTAATCGACATACGCGAATTTCGGTATATGCGAAGATAAAATCGTGAAATCTTTAATAATACTTGTGCCACAGTTAGAAAAATGTTACCAATCGATTCAGAACATTGCATTTCATAAGATCAAACATCTATTTTATATTGGAATCAAAGTTTTTAACATTCTTTCATATCGTATATACGATTTTTCGCTCATATACGCGTATCGTCGAAAAACGAAAACTTGAAATCTCGTTCAATTTCAATGATTTTATATTCTATCGATGCAGAATAAAGAATATAACAAGAATATAACGTTTTTACTATGTTTAAATACGCGTTTTCATATGATAATTGTCGAAAAACGTAATCGACATACGCGAATTTCGGTATATGCGAAGATAAAATCGTGAAATCTATAATAATACTTGTGCCACAGTTAGAAAAATGTTACGAATCGATTCAGAACATTGCATTTCATAAGATCAAACATCTATTTTATATTGGAATCAAAGTTTTTAACATTCTTTCATATCGTATATACGATTTTTCGCTCATATACGCGTATCGTCGAAAAACGAAAACTTGAAATCTCGTTCAATTTCAATGATTTTATATTCTATCGATGCAGAATCAAGAATATAACAAGAATATAACGTTTTTACTATGTTTAAATACGCGTTTTCATATGATAATTGTCGAAAAACGTAATCAACATACGCGAATTTCGGTATATGCGAAGATAAAATCGTGAAATCTTTAATAATACTTGTGCCACAGTTAGAAAAATGTTACCAATCGATTCAGAACATTGCATTTCATAAGATCAAACATCTATTTTATATTGGAATCAAAGTTTTTAACATTCTTTCATATCGTATATACGATTTTTCGCTCATATACGCGTATCGTCGAAAAACGAAAACTTGAAATCTCGTTCAATTTCATTGATTTTATATTCTATCGATGCAGAATAAAGAATATAACAAGAATATAACGTTTTTACTATGTTTAAATACGCGTTTTCATATGATAATTGTCGAAAAACGTAATCGACATACGCGAATTTCGGTATATGCGAAGATAAAATCGTGAAATCTTTAATAATACTTGTGCCACAGTTAGAAAAATGTTACCAATCGATTCAGAACATTGCATTTCATAAGATCAAACATCTATTTTATATTGGAATCAAAGTTTTTAACATTCTTTCATATCGTATATACGATTTTTCGCTCATATACGCGTATCGTCGAAAAACGAAAACTTGAAATATCGTTCAATTTCAATGATTTTATATTCTATCGATGCAGAATAAAGAATATAACAAGAATATAACGTTTTTACTATGTTTAAATACGCGTTTTCATATGATAATTGTCGAAAAACGTAATCGACATACGCGAATTTCGGTATATGCGAAGATAAAATCGTGAAATCTTTAATAATACTTGTGCCACAGTTAGAAAAATGTTACCAATCGATTCAGAACATTGCATTTCATAAGATCAAACATCTATTTTATATTGGAATCAAAGTTTTTAACATTCTTTCATATCGTATATACGATTTTTCGCTCATATACGCGTATCGTCGAAAAACGAAAACTTGAAATCTCGTTCAATTTCAATGATTTTATATTCTATCGATGCAGAATAAAGAATATAACAAGAATATAACGTTTTTACTATGTTTAAATACGCGTTTTCATATGATAATTGTCGAAAAACGTAATCGACATACGCGAATTTCGGTATATGCGAAGATAAAATCGTGAAATCTTTAATAATACTTGTGCCACAGTTAGAAAAATGTTACCAATCGATTCAGAACATTGCATTTCATAAGATCAAACATCTATTTTATATTGGAATCAAAGTTTTTAACATTCTTTCATATCGTATATACGATTTTTCGCTCATATACGCGTATCGTCGAAAAACGAAAACTTGAAATCTCGTTCAATTTCAATGATTTTATATTCTATCGATGCAGAATAAAGAATATAACAAGAATATAACGTTTTTACTATGTTTAAATACGCGTTTTCATATGATAATTGTCGATAAACGTAATCGACATACGCGAATTTCGGTATATGCGAAGATAAAATCGTGAAATCTTTAATAATACTTGTGCCACAGTTAGAAAAATGTTACCAATCGATTCAGAACATTGCATTTCATAAGATCAAACATCTATTTTATATTGGAATCAAAGTTTTTAACATTCTTTCATATCGTATATACGTTTTTTCGCTCATATACGCGTATCGTCGAAAAACGAAATCTTGAAATCTCGTTCAATTTCAATGATTTTATATTCTATCGATGCAGAATAAAGAATATAACAAGAATATAACGTTTTTACTATGTTTAAATACGCGTTTTCATATGATAATTGTCGAAAAACGTAATCGACATACGCGAATTTCGGTATATGCGAAGATAAAATCGTGAAATCTTTAATAATACTTGTGCCACAGTTAGAAAAATGTTACCAATCGATTCAGAACATTGCATTTCATAAGATCAAACATCTATTTTACATTGGAATCAAAGTTTTTAACATTCTTTCATATCGTATATACGATTTTTCGCTCATATACGCGTATCGTCGAAAAACGAAAACTTGAAATCTCGTTCAATTTCAATGATTTTATATTCTATCGATGCAGAATAAAGAATATAACAAGAATATAACGTTTTTACTATGTTTAAATACGCGTTTTCATATGATAATTGTCGAAAAACGTAATCGACATACGCGAATTTCGGTATATGCGAAGATAAAATCGTGAAATCTTTAATAATACTTGTGCCACAGTTAGAAAAATGTTACCAATCGATTCAGAACATTGCATTTCATAAGATCAAACATCTATTTTATATTGGAATCAAAGTTTTTAACATTCTTTCATATCGTATATACGATTTTTCGCTCATATACGCGTATCGTCGAAAAACGAAAACTTGAAATCTCGTTCAATTTCAATGATTTTATATTCTATCGATGCAGAATAAAGAATATAACAAGAATATAACGTTTTTACTATGTTTAAATACGCGTTTTCATATGATAATTGTCGAAAAACGTAATCGACATACGCGAATTTCGGTATATGCGAAGATAAAATCGTGAAATCTTTAATAATACTTGTGCCACAGTTAGAAAAAATGTTACCAATCGATTCAGAACATTGCATTTCATAAGATCAAACATCTATTTTACATTGGAATCAAAGTTTTTAACATTCTTTCATATCGTATATACGATTTTTCGCTCATATACGCGTATCGTCGAAAAACGAAAACTTGAAATCTCGTTCAATTTCAATGATTTTATATTCTATCGATGCTGAATAAAGAATATAACAAGAATATAACGTTTTTACTATGTTTAAATACGCGTTTTCATATGATAATTGTCGAAAAACTTAATCGACATACGCGAATTTCGGTATATGCGAAGATAAAATCGTGAAATCTTTAATAATACTTGTGCCACAGTTAGAAAAATGTTACCAATCGATTCAGAACATTGCATTTCATAAGATCAAACATCTATTTTATATTGGAATCA
>NW_025813607.1:0-19132 GCF_910589235.1 Vespa crabro
CATTGCATTTCATAAGATCAAACATCTATTTTATATTGGAATCAAAGTTTTTAACATTCTTTCATATCGTATATACGATTTTTCGCTCATATACGCGTATCGTCGAAAAACGAAAACTTGAAATCTCGTTCAATTTCATTGATTTTATATTCTATCGATGCAGAATAAAGAATATAACAAGAATATAACGTTTTTACTATGTTGAAATACGCGTTTTCATATGATAATTGTCGAAAAACGTAATCGACATACGCGAATTTCGGTATATGCGAAGATAAAATCGTGAAATCTTTAATAATACTTGTGCCACAGTTAGAAAAATGTTACCAATCGATTCAGAACATTGCATTTCATAAGATCAAACATCTATTTTATATTGGAATCAAAGTTTTTAACATTCTTTCATATCGTATATACGATTTTTCGCTCATATACGCGTATCGTCGAAAAACGAAAACTTGAAATCTCGTTCAATTTCAATGATTTTATATTCTATCGATGCAGAATAAAGAATATAACAAGAATATAACGTTTTTACTATGTTTAAATACGCGTTTTCATATGATAATTGTCGAAAAACTTAATCGACATACGCGAATTTCGGTATATGCGAAGATAAAATCGTGAAATCTTTAATAATACTTGTGCCACAGTTAGAAAAATGTTACCAATCGATTCAGAACATTGCATTTCATAAGATCAAACATCTATTTTATATTGGAATCAAAGTTTTTAACATTCTTTCATATCGTATATACGATTTTTCGCTCATATACGCGTATCGTCGAAAAACGAAAACTTGAAATCTCGTTCAATTTCAATGATTTTATATTCTATCGATGCAGAATAAAGAATATAACAAGAATATAACGTTTTTACTTTGTTTAAATACGCGTTTTCATATGATAATTGTCGAAAAACGTAATCGACATACGCGAATTTCGGTATATGCGAAGATAAAATCGTGAAATCTTTAATAATACTTGTGCCACAGTTAGAAAAATGCTACCAAACGATTCAGAACATTGCATTTCATAAGATCAAACATCTATTTTATATTGGAATCAAAGTTTTTAACATTCTTTCATATCGTAAATACGATTTTTCGCTCATACACGCGTATCGT
Organism: Vespa crabro; assembly: GCF_910589235.1. Classification (NCBI taxonomy): domain Eukaryota; kingdom Metazoa; phylum Arthropoda; class Insecta; order Hymenoptera; family Vespidae; genus Vespa; species Vespa crabro. Next base: position 1,127 of record NW_025813607.1, read on the forward strand.
CGAAAAACGAAAACTTGAAATCTCGTTCAATTTCAATGATTTTATATTCTATCGATACAGAATAAAGAATATAACAAGAATATAACGTTTTTACTATGTTTAAATACGCGTTTTCATATGATAATTGTCGAAAAACGTAATCGACATACGCGAATTTCGGTATATGCGAAGATAAAATCGTGAAATCTTTAATAATACTTGTGCCACAGTTAGAAAAATGTTACCAATCGATTCAGAACATTGCATTTCATAAGATCAAACATCTATTTTATATTGGAATCAAAGTTTTTAACATTCTTTCATATCGTATATACGATTTTTCGCTCATATACGCGTATCGTCGAAAACGAAAACTTGAAATCTCGTTCAATTTCAATGATTTTATATTCTATCGATGCAGAATAAAGAATATAACAAGAATATAACGTTTTTACTATGCTTAAATACGCGTTTTCATATGATAATTGTCGAAAAACGTAATCGACATACGCGAATTTCGGTATATGCGAAGATAAAATCGTGAAATCTTTAATAATACTTGTGCCACAGTTATAAAAATGTTACCAATCGATTCAGAACATTGCATTTCATAAGATCAAACATCTATTTTATATTGGAATCAAAGTTTTTAACATTCTTTCATATCGTATATACGATTTTTCGCTCATATACGCGTATCGTCGAAAAACGAAAACTTGAAATCTCGTTCAATTTCAATGATTTTATATTCTATCGATGCAGAATAAAGAATATAACAAGAATATAACGTTTTTACTATGTTTAAATACGCGTTTTCATATGATAATTGTCGAAAAACGTAATCGACATACGCGAATTTCGGTATATGCGAAGATAAAATCGTGAAATCTTTAATAATACTTGTGCCACAGTTAGAAAAATGTTACCAATCGATTCAGAACATTGCATTTCATAAGATCAAACATCTATTTTATATTGGAATCAAAGTTTTTAACATTCTTTCATATCGTATATACGATTTTTCGCTCATATACGCGTATCGTCGAAAAACGAAAACTTGAAATCTCGTTCAATTTCAATGATTTTATATTCTATCGATGCAGAATAAAGAATATAACAAGAATATAACGTTTTTACTTTGTTTAAATACGCGTTTTCATATGATAATTGTCGAAAAACGTAATCGACATACGCGAATTTCGGTATATGCGAAGATAAAATCGTGAAATCTTTAATAATACTTGTGCCACAGTTAGAAAAATGCTACCAAACGATTCAGAACATTGCATTTCATAAGATCAAACATCTATTTTATATTGGAATCAAAGTTTTTAACATTCTTTCATATCGTATATACGATTTTTCGCTCATATACGCGTATCGTCGAAAAACGAAAACTTGAAATCTCGTTCAATTTCAATGATTTTATATTCTATCGATGCAGAATAAAGAATATAACAAGAATATAACGTTTTTACTATGTTTAAATACGCGTTTTCATATGATAATTGTCGAAAAACGTAATCGACATACGCGAATTTCGGTATATGCGAAGATAAAATCGTGAAATCTTTAATAATACTTGTGCCACAGTTAGAAAAATGTTACCAATCGATTCAGAACATTGCATTTCATAAGATCAAACATCTATTTTATATTGGAATCAAAGTTTTTAACATTCTTTCATATCGTATATACGATTTTTCGCTTATATACGCGTATCGTCGAAAAACGAAAACTTGAAATCTCGTTCAATTTCAATGATTTTATATTCTATCGATGCAGAATAAAGAATATAACAAGAATATAACGTTTTTACTTTGTTTAAATACGCGTTTTCATATGATAATTGTCGAAAAACGTAATCGACATACGCGAATTTCGGTATATGCGAAGATAAAATCGTGAAATCTTTAATAATACTTGTGCCACAGTTAGAAAAATGTTACCAATCGATTCAGAACATTGCATTTCATAAGATCAAACATCTATTTTATATTGGAATCAAAGTTTTTAACATTCTTTCATATCGTATATACGATTTTTCGCTCATATACGCGTATCGTCGAAAAACGAAAACTTGAAATCTCGTTCAATTTCAATGATTTTATATTCTATCGATGCAGAATAAAGAATATAACAAGAATATAACGTTTTTACTATGTTTAAATACGCGTTTTCATATGATAATTGTCGAAAAACGTAATCGACATACGCGAATTTCGGTATATGCGAAGATAGAATCGTGAAATCTTTAATAATACTTGTGCCACAGTTATAAAAATGTTACTAATCGATTCAGAACATTGCATTTCATAAGATCAAACATCTATTTTATATTGGAATCAAAGTTTTTAACATTCTTTCATATCGTATATACGATTTTTCGCTCATATACGCGTATCGTCGAAAAACGAAAACTTGAAATCTCGTTCAATTTCAATGATTTTATATTCCATCGATGCAGAATAAAGAATATAACAAGAATATAACGTTTTTACTATGTTTAAATACGCGTTTTCATATGATAATTGTCGAAAAACGTAATCGACATACGCGAATTTCGGTATATGCGAAGATAAAATCGTGAAATCTTTAATAATACTTGTGCCACAGTTAGAAAAATGTTACCAATCGATTCAGAACATTGCATTTCATAAGATCAAACATCTATTTTATATTGGAATCAAAGTTTTTAACATTCTTTCATAACGTATATACGATTTTTCGCTCATATACGCGTATCGTCGAAAAACGAAAACTTGAAATCTCGTTCAATTTCAATGATTTTATATTCTATCGATGCAGAATAAAGAATATAACAAGAATATAACGTTTTTACTATGTTTAAATACGCGTTTTCATATGATAATTGTCGAAAAACGTAATCGACATACGCGAATTTCGGTATATGCGAAGATAAAATCGTGAAATCTTTAATAATACTTGTGCCACAGTTAGAAAAATGTTACCAATCGATTCAGAACATTGCATTTCATAAGATCAAACATCTATTTTATATTGGAATCAAAGTTTTTAACATTCTTTCATATCGTATATACGATTTTTCGCTCATATACGCGTATCGTCGAAAAACGAAAACTTGAAATCTCGTTCAATTTCAATGATTTTATATTCTATCGATGCAGAATAAAGAATATAACAAGAATATAACGTTTTTACTATGTTTAAATACGCGTTTTCATATGATAATTGTCGAAAAACGTAATCGACATACGCGAATTTCGGTATATGCGAAGATAAAATCGTGAAATCTTTAATAATACTTGTGCCACAGTTAGAAAAATGTTACCAATCGATTCAGAACATTGCATTTCATAAGTTCAAACATCTATTTTATATTGGAATCAAAGTTTTTAACATTCTTTCATATCGTATATACGATATTTCGCTCATATACGCGTATCGTCGAAAAACGAAAACTTGAAATCTCGTTCAATTTCAATGATTTTATATTCTATCGATGCAGAATAAAGAATATAACAAGAATATAACGTTTTTACTATGTTTAAATACGCGTTTTCATATGATAATTGTCGAAAAAAGCAATCGACATACGCGAATTTCGGTATATGCGAAGATAAAATCGTGAAATCTTTAATAATACTTGTGCCACAGTTAGAAAAATGTTACCAATCGATTCAGAACATTGCATTTCATAAGATCAAACATCTATTTTATATTGGAATCAAAGTTTTTGACATTCTTTCATATCGTATATACGATTTTTCGCTCATATACGCGTATCGTGGAAAAACGAAAACTTGAAATCTCGTTCAATTTCAATGATTTTATATTCTATCGATGCAGAATAAAGAATATAACAAGAATATAACGTTTTTACTATGTTTAAATACGCGTTTTCATATGATAATTGTCGAAAAACGTAATCGACATACGCGAATTTCGGTATATGCGAAGATAAAATCGTGAAATCTTTAATAATACTTGTGCCACAGTTAGAAAAATGTTACCAATCGATTCAGAACATTGCATTTCATAAGATCAAACATCTATTTTATATTGGAATCAAAGTTTTTAACATTCTTTCATATCGTATATACGATTTTTCGCTCATATACGCGTATCGTCGAAAAACGAAAACTTGAAATCTCGTTCAATTTCAATGATTTTATATTCTATCGATGCAGAATAAAGAATATAACAAGAATATAACGTTTTTACTATGTTTAAATACGCGTTTTCATATGATAATTGTCGAAAAACGTAATCGACATACGCGAATTTCGGTATATGCGAAGATAAAATCGTGAAATCTTTAATAATACTTGTGCCACAGTTAGAAAAATGTTACCAATCGATTCAGAACATTGCATTTCATAAGATCAAACATCTATTTTATATTGGAATCAAAGTTTTTAACATTCTTTCATATCGTATATACGATTTTTCGCTCATATACGCGTATCGTCGAAAAACGAAAACTTGAAATCTCGTTCAATTTCAATGATTTTATATTCTATCGATGCAGAATAAAGAATATAACAAGAATATAACGTTTTTACTATGTTTAAATACGCGTTTTCATATGATAATTGTCGAAAAACGTAATCGACATACGCGAATTTCGGTATATGCGAAGATAAAATCGTGAAATCTTTAATAATACTTGTGCCACAGTTAGAAAAATGTTACCAATCGATTCAGAACATTGCATTTCATAAGATCAAACATCTATTTTATATTGGAATCAAAGTTTTTAACATTCTTTCATATCGTATATACGATTTTTCGCTCATATACGCGTATCGTCGAAAAACGAAAACTTGAAATCTCGTTCAATTTCAATGATTTTATATTCTATCGATGCAGAATAAAGAATATAACAAGAATATAACGTTTTTACTATGTTTAAATACGCGTTTTCATATGATAATTGTCGAAAAACGTAATCGACATACGCGAATTTCGGTATATGCGAAGATAAAATCGTGAAATCTTTAATAATACTTGTGCCACAGTTAGAAAAATGTTACCAATCGATTCAGAACATTGCATTTCATAAGATCAAACATCTATTTTATATTGGAATCAAAGTTTTTAACATTCTTTCATATCGTATATACGATTTTTCGCTCATATACGCGTATCGTCGAAAAACGAAAACTTGAAATCTCGTTCAATTTCAATGATTTTATATTCTATCGATGCAGAATAAAGAATATAACAAGAATATAACGTTTTTACTATGTTTAAATACGCGTTTTCATAAGATAATTGTCGAAAAACGTAATCGACATACGCGAATTTCGGTATATGCGAAGATAAAATCGTGAAATCTTTAATAATACTTGTGCCACAGTTAGAAAAATGTTACCAATCGATTCAGAACATTGCATTTCATAAGATCAAACGTCTATTTTATATTGGAATCAAAGTTTTTAACATTCTTTCATATCGTATATACGATTTTTCGCTCATATACGCGTATCGTCGAAAAACGAAAACTTGAAATCTCGTTCAATTTCAATGATTTTATATTCTATCGATGCAGAATAAAGAATATAACAAGAATATAACGTTTTTACTATGTTTAAATACGCGTTTTCATATGATAATTGTCGAAAAACGTAATCGACATACGCGAATTTCGGTATATGCGAAGATAAAATCGTGAAATCTTTAATAATACTTGTGCCACAGTTAGAAAAATGTTACCAATCGATTCAGAACATTGCATTTCATAAGATCAAACATCTATTTTATATTGGAATCAAAGTTTTTAACATTCTTTCATATCGTATATACGATTTTTCGCTCATATACGCGTATCGTCGAAAAACGAAAACTTGAAATCTCGTTCAATTTCAATGATTTTATATTCTATCGATGCAGAATAAAGAATATAACAAGAATATAACGTTTTTACTATGTTTAAATACGCGTTTTCATATGATAATTGTCGAAAAACGTAATCGACATACGCGAATTTCGGTATATGCGAAGATAAAATCGTGAAATCTTTAATAATACTTGTGCCACAGTTAGAAAAATGTTACCAATCGATTCAGAACATTGCATTTCATAAGATCAAACATCTATTTTATATTGGAATCAAAGTTTTTAACATTCTTTCATATCGTATATACGATTTTTCGCTCATATACGCGTATCGTCGAAAAACGAAAACTTGAAATCTCGTTCAATTTCAATGATTTTATATTCTATCGATGCAGAATAAAGAATATAACAAGAATATAACGTTTTTACTATGTTTAAATACGCGTTTTCATATGATAATTGTCGAAAAACGTAATCGACATACGCGAATTTCGGTATATGCGAAGATAAAATCGTGAAATCTTTAATAATACTTGTGCCACAGTTAGAAAAATGTTACCAATCGATTCAGAACATTGCATTTCATAAGATCAAACATCTATTTTATATTGGAATCAAAGTTTTTAACATTCTTTCATATCGTATATACGATTTTTCGCTCATATACGCGTATCGTCGAAAAACGAAAACTTGAAATCTCGTTCAATTTCAATGATTTTATATTCTATCGATGCAGAATAAAGAATATAACAAGAATATAACGTTTTTACTATGTTTAAATACGCGTTTTCATATGATAATTGTCGAAAAACGTAATCGACATACGCGAATTTCGGTATATGCGAAGATAAAATCGTGAAATCTTTAATAATACTTGTGCCACAGTTAGAAAAATGTTACCAATCGATTCAGAACATTGCATTTCATAAGATCAAACATCTATTTTATATTGGAATCAAAGTTTTTAACATTCTTTCATATCGTATATACGATTTTTCGCTCATATACGCGTATCGTCGAAAAACGAAAACTTGAAATCTCGTTCAATTTCAATGATTTTATATTCTATCGATGCAGAATAAAGAATATAACAAGAATATAACGTTTTTACTATGTTTAAATACGCGTTTTCATATGATAATTGTCGAAAAACGTAATCGACATACGCGAATTTCGGTATATGCGAAGATAAAATCGTGAAATCTTTAATAATACTTGTGCCACAGTTAGAAAAATGTTACCAATCGATTCAGAACATTGCATTTCATAAGATCAAACATCTATTTTATATTGGAATCAAAGTTTTTAACATTCTTTCATATCGTATATACGATTTTTCGCTCATATACGCGTATCGTCGAAAAACGAAAACTTGAAATCTCGTTCAATTTCAATGATTTTATATTCTATCGATGCAGAATAAAGAATATAACAAGAATATAACGTTTTTACTATGTTTAAATACGCGTTTTCATATGATAATTGTCGAAAAACGTAATCGACATACGCGAATTTCGGTATATGCGAAGATAAAATCGTGAAATCTTTAATAATACTTGTGCCACAGTTAGAAAAATGTTACCAATCGATTCAGAACATTGCATTTCATAAGATCAAACATCTATTTTATATTGGAATCAAAGTTTTTAACATTCTTTCATATCGTATATACGATTTTTCGCTCATTTACGCGTATCGTCGAAAAACGAAAACTTGAAATCTCGTTCAATTTCAATGATTTTATATTCTATCGATGCAGAATAAAGAATATAACAAGAATATAACGTTTTTACTATGTTTAAATACGCGTTTTCATATGATAATTGTCGAAAAACGCAATCGACATACGCGAATTTCGGTATATGAGAAGATAAAATCGTGTAATCTTTAATAATACTTGTGCCACAGTTATAAAAATGTTACCAATCGATTCAGAACATTGCATTTCATAAGATCAAACATCTATTTTATATTGGAATCAAAGTTTTTAACATTCTTTCATATAGTATATACGATTTTTCGGTCATATACGCGTATCGTCGAAAAACGAAAACTTGAAATCTCGTTCAATTTCAATGATTTTATATTCTATCGATGCAGAATAAAGAATATAACAAGAATATAACGTTTTTACTATGTTTAAATACGCGTTTTCATATGATAATTGTCGAAAAACGTAATCGACATACGCGAATTTCGGTATATGCGAAGATAAAATCGTGAAATCTTTAATAATACTTGTGCCACAGTTAGAAAAATGTTACCAATCGATTCAGAACATTGCATTTCATAAGATCAAACATCTATTTTATATTGGAATCAAAGTTTTTAACATTCTTTCATATCGTATATACGATTTTTCGCTCATATACGCGTATCGTCGAAAAACGAAAACTTGAAATCTCGTTAAATTTCAATGATTTTATATTCCATCGATGCAGAATAAAGAATATAACAAGAATATAACGTTTTTACTATGTTTAAATACGCGTTTTCATATGATAATTGTCGAAAAACGTAATCGACATACGCGAATTTCGGTATATGCGAAGATAAAATCGTGAAATCTTTAATAATACTTGTGCCACAGTTAGAAAAATGTTACCAATCGATTCAGAACATTGCATTTCATAAGATCAAACATCTATTTTATATTGGAATCAAAGTTTTTAACATTCTTTCATATCGTATATACGATTTTTCGCTCATATACGCGTATCGTCGAAAAACGAAAACTTGAAATCTCGTTCAATTTCAATGATTTTATATTCTATCGATGCAGAATAAAGAATATAACAAGAATATAACGTTTTTACTATGTTTAAATACGCGTTTTCATATGATAATTGTCGAAAAACTTAATCGACATACGCGAATTTCGGTATATGCGAAGATAAAATCGTGAAATCTTTAATAATACTTGTGCCACAGTTAGAAAAATGTTACCAATCGATTCAGAACATTGCATTTCATAAGATCAAACATCTATTTTATATTGGAATCAAAGTTTTTAACATTCTTTCATATCGTATATACGATTTTTCGCTCATATACGCGTATCGTCGAAAAACGAAAACTTGAAATCTCGTTCAATTTCAATGATTTTATATTCTATCGATGCAGAATAAAGAATATAACAAGAATATAACGTTTTTACTTTGTTTAAATACGCGTTTTCATATGATAATTGTCGAAAAACGTAATCGACATACGCGAATTTCGGTATATGCGAAGATAAAATCGTGAAATCTTTAATAATACTTGTGCCACAGTTAGAAAAATGTTACCAATCGATTCAGAACATTGCATTTCATAAGATCAAACATCTATTTTATATTGGAATCAAAGTTTTTAACATTCTTTCATATCGTATATACGATTTTTCGCTCATATACGCGTATCGTCGAAAAACGAAAACTTGAAATCTCGTTCAATTTCAATGATTTTATATTCTATCGATGCAGAATAAAGAATATAACAAGAATATAACGTTTTTACTATGTTTAAATACGCGTTTTCATATGATAATTGTCGAAAAACGTAATCGACATACGCGAATTTCGGTATATGCGAAGATAAAATCGTGAAATCTTTAATAATACTTGTGCCACAGTTAGAAAAATGTTACCAATCGATTCAGAACATTGCATTTCATAAGATCAAACATCTATTTTATATTGGAATCAAAGTTTTTAACATTCTTTCATATCGTATATACGATTTTTCGCTCATATACGCGTATCGTCGAAAAACGAAAACTTGAAATCTCGTTCAATTTCAATGATTTTATATTCTATCGATGCAGAATAAAGAATATAACAAGAATATAACGTTTTTACTATGTTTAAATACGCGTTTTCATATGATAATTGTCGAAAAACGTAATCGACATACGCGAATTTCGGTATATGCGAAGATAAAATCGTGAAATCTTTAATAATACTTGTGCCACAGTTAGAAAAATGTTACCAATCGATTCAGAACATTGCATTTCATAAGATCAAACATCTATTTTATATTGGAATCAAAGTTTTTAACATTCTTTCATATCGTATATACGATTTTTCGCTCATATACGCGTATCGTCGAAAAACGAAAACTTGAAATCTCGATCAATTTCAATGATTTTATATTCTATCGATGCAGAATAAAGAATATAACAAGAATATAAGGTTTTTACTATGTTTAAATACGCGTTTTCATATGATAATTGTCGAAAAACCTAATCGACATACGCGAATTTCGGTATATGCGAAGATAAAATCGTGAAATCTTTAATAATACTTGTGCCACAGTTAGAAAAATGTTACCAATCGATTCAGAACATTGCATTTCATAAGATCAAACATCTATTTTATATTGGAATCAAAGTTTTTAACATTCTTTCATATCGTATATACGATTTTTCGCTCATATACGCGTATCGTCGAAAAACGAAAACTTGAAATCTCGTTCAATTTCAATGATTTTATATTCTATCGATGCAGAATAAAGAATATAACAAGAATATAACGTTTTTACTATGTTTAAATACGCGTTTTCATATGATAATTGTCGAAAAACGTAATCGACATACGCGAATTTCGGTATATGCGAAGATAAAATCGTGAAATCTTTAATAATACTTGTGCCACAGTTAGAAAAATGTTACCAATCGATTCAGAACATTGCATTTCATAAGATCAAACATCTATTTTATATTGGAATCAAAGTTTTTAACATTCTTTCATATCGTATATACGATTTTTCGCTCATATACGCGTATCGTCGAAAAACGAAAACTTGAAATCTCGTTCAATTTCAATGATTTTATATTCTATCGATGCAGAATAAAGAATATAACAAGAATATAACGTTTTTACTATGTTTAAATACGCGTTTTCATATGATAATTGTCGAAAAACGTAATCGACATACGCGAATTTCGGTATATGCGAAGATAAAATCGTGAAATCTTTAATAATACTTGTGCCACAGTTAGAAAAATGTTACCAATCGATTCAGAACATTGCATTTCATAAGATCAAACATCTATTTTATATTGGAATCAAAGTTTTTAACATTCTTTCATATCGTATATACGATTTTTCGCTCATATACGCGTATCGTCGAAAAACGAAAACTTGAAATCTCGTTCAATTTCAATGATTTTATATTCTATCGATGCAGAATAAAGAATATAACAAGAATATAACGTTTTTACTATGTTTAAATACGCGTTTTCATATGATAATTGTCAAAAAACGTAATCGACATACGCGAATTTCGGTATATGCGAAGATAAAATCGTGAAATCTTTAATAATACTTGTGCCACAGTTAGAAAAATGTTACCAATCGATTCAGAACATTGCATTTCATAAGATCAAACATCTATTTTATATTGGAATCAAAGTTTTTAACATTCTTTCATATCGTATATACGATTTTTCGCTCATATACGCGTATCGTCGAAAAACGAAAACTTGAAATCTCGTTCAATTTCAATGATTTTATATTCTATCGATGCAGAATAAAGAATATAACAAGAATATAACGTTTTTACTTTGTTTAAATACGCGTTTTCATATGATAATTGTCGAAAAACGTAATCGACATACGCGAATTTCGGTATATGCGAAGATAAAATCGTGAAATCTTTAATAATACTTGTGCCACAGTTAGAAAAATGTTACCAATCGATTCAGAACATTGCATTTCATAAGATCAAACATCTATTTTATATTGGAATCAAAGTTTTTAACATTCTTTCATATCGTATATACGATTTTTCGCTCATATACGCGTATCGTCGAAAAACGAAAACTTGAAATCTCGTTCAATTTCAATGATTTTATATTCTATCGATGCAGAATAAAGAATATAACAAGAATATAACGTTTTTACTTTGTTTAAATACGCGTTTTCATATGATAATTGTCGAAAAACGTAATCGACATACGCGAATTTCGGTATATGCGAAGATAAAATCGTGAAATCTTTAATAATACTTGTGCCACAGTTAGAAAAATGCTACCAAACGATTCAGAACATTGCATTTCATAAGATCAAACATCTATTTTATATTGGAATCAAAGTTTTTAACATTCTTTCATATCGTATATACGATTTTTCGCTCATATACGCGTATCGTCGAAAAACGAAAACTTGAAATCTCGTTCAATTTCAATGATTTTATATTCTATCGATGCAGAATAAAGAATATAACAAGAATATAACGTTTTTACTATGTTTAAATACGCGTTTTCATATGATAATTGTCGAAAAACGTAATCGACATACGCGAATTTCGGTATATGCGAAGATAAAATCGTGAAATCTTTAATAATACTTGTGCCACAGTTAGAAAAATGTTACCAATCGATTCAGAACATTGCATTTCATAAGATCAAACATCTATTTTATATTGGAATCAAAGTTTTTAACATTCTTTCATATCGTATATACGATTTTTCGCTTATATACGCGTATCGTCGAAAAACGAAAACTTGAAATCTCGTTCAATTTCAATGATTTTATATTCTATCGATGCAGAATAAAGAATATAACAAGAATATAACGTTTTTACTTTGTTTAAATACGCGTTTTCATATGATAATTGTCGAAAAACGTAATCGACATACGCGAATTTCGGTATATGCGAAGATAAAATCGTGAAATCTTTAATAATACTTGTGCCACAGTTAGAAAAATGTTACCAATCGATTCAGAACATTGCATTTCATAAGATCAAACATCTATTTTATATTGGAATCAAAGTTTTTAACATTCTTTCATATCGTATATACGATTTTTCGCTCATATACGCGTATCGTCGAAAAACGAAAACTTGAAATCTCGTTCAATTTCAATGATTTTATATTCTATCGATGCAGAATAAAGAATATAACAAGAATATAAGGTTTTTACTATGTTTAAATACGCGTTTTCATATGATAATTGTCGAAAAACGTAATCGACATACGCGAATTTCGGTATATGCGAAGATAAAATCGTGAAATCTTTAATAATACTTGTGCCACAGTTATAAAAATGTTACCAATCGATTCAGAACATTGCATTTCATAAGATCAAACATCTATTTTATATTGGAATCAAAGTTTTTAACATTCTTTCATATCGTATATACGATTTTTCGCTCATATACGCGTATCGTCGAAAAACGAAAACTTGAAATCTCGTTCAATTTCAATGATTTTATATTCTATCGATGCAGAATAAAGAATATAACAAGAATATAACGTTTTTACTATGTTTAAATACGCGTTTTCATATGATAATTGTCGAAAAACGTAATCGACATACGCGAATTTCGGTATATGCGAAGATAAAATCGTGAAATCTTTAATAATACTTGTGCCACAGTTAGAAAAATGTTACCAATCGATTCAGAACATTGCATTTCATAAGATCAAACATCTATTTTATATTGGAATCAAAGTTTTTAACATTCTTTCATATCGTATATAAGATTTTTCGCTCATATACGCGTATCGTCGAAAAACGAAAACTTGAAATCTCGTTCAATTTCAATGATTTTATATTCTATCGATGCAGAATAAAGAATATAACAAGAATATAACGTTTTTACTATGTTTAAATACGCGTTTTCATATGATAATTGTCGAAAAACGTAATCGACATACGCGAATTTCGGTATATGCGAAGATAAAATCGTGAAATCTTTAATAATACTTGTGCCACAGTTAGAAAAATGTTACCAATCGATTCAGAACATTGCATTTCATAAGATCAAACATCTATTTTATATTGGAATCAAAGTTTTTAACATTCTTTCATATCGTATATACGATTTTTCGCTCATATACGCGTATCGTCGAAAAACGAAAACTTGAAATCTCGTTCAATTTCAATGATTTTATATTCTATCGATGCAGAATAAAGAATATAACAAGAATATAACGTTTTTACTATGTTTAAATACGCGTTTTCATATGATAATTGTCGAAAAACGTAATCGACATACGCGAATTTCGGTATATGCGAAGATAAAATCGTGAAATCTTTAATAATACTTGTGCCACAGTTAGAAAAATGTTACCAATCGATTCAGAACATTGCATTTCATAAGATCAAACATCTATTTTATATTGGAATCAAAGTTTTTAACATTCTTTCATATCGTATATACGATTTTTCGCTCATATACGCGTATCGTCGAAAAACGAAAACTTGAAATCTCGTTCAATTTCAATGATTTTATATTCTATCGATGCAGAATAAAGAATATAACAAGAATATAACGTTTTTACTATGTTTAAATACGCGTTTTCATATGATAATTGTCGAAAAACGTAATCGACATACGCGAATTTCGGTATATGCGAAGATAAAATCGTGAAATCTTTAATAATACTTGTGCCACAGTTAGAAAAATGTTACCAATCGATTCAGAACATTGCATTTCATAAGATCAAACATCTATTTTATATTGGAATCAAAGTTTTTAACATTCTTTCATATCGTATATATGATTTTTCGCTCATATACGCGTATCGTCGAAAAACGAAAACTTGAAATCTCGTTCAATTTCAATGATTTTATATTCTATCGATGCAGAATAAAGAATATAACAAGAATATAACGTTTTTACTATGTTTAAATACGCGTTTTCATATGATAATTGTCGAAAAACGTAATCGACATACGCGAATTTCGGTATATGCGAAGATAAAATCGTGAAATCTTTAATAATACTTGTGCCACAGTTAGAAAAATGTTACCAATCGATTCAGAACATTGCATTTCATAAGATCAAACATCTATTTTATATTGGAATCAAAGTTTTTAACATTCTTTCATATCGTATATACGATTTTTCGCTCATATACGCGTATCGTCGAAAAACGAAAACTTGAAATCTCGTTCAATTTCAATGATTTTATATTCTATCGATGCAGAATAAAGAATATAACAAGAATATAACGTTTTTACTATGTTTAAATACGCGTTTTCATATGATAATTGTCGAAAAACGTAATCGACATACGCGAATTTCGGTATATGCGAAGATAAAATCGTGAAATCTTTAATAATACTTGTGCCACAGTTAGAAAAATGTTACCAATCGATTCATAACATTGCATTTCATAAGATCAAACATCTATTTTATATTGGAATCAAAGTTTTTAACATTCTTTCATATCGTATATACGATTTTTCGCTCATATACGCGTATCGTCGAAAAACGAAAACTTGAAATCTCGTTCAATTTCAATGATTTTATATTCTATCGATGCAGAATAAAGAATATAACAAGAATATAACGTTTTTACTATGTTTAAATACGCGTTTTCATATGATAATTGTCGAAAAACGTAATCGACATACGCGAATTTCGGTATATGCGAAGATAAAATCGTGAAATCTTTAATAATACTTGTGCCACAGTTAGAAAAATGTTACCAATCGATTCAGAACATTGCATTTCATAAGATCAAACATCTATTTTATATTGGAATCAAAGTTTTTAACATTCTTTCATATCGTATATACGATTTTTCGCTCATATACGCGTATCGTCGAAAATCGAAAACTTGAAATCTCGTTCAATTTCAATGATTTTATATTCTATCGATGCAGAATAAAGAATATAACAAGAATATAACGTTTTTACTATGTTTAAATACGCGTTTTCATATGATAATTGTCGAAAAACGTAATCGACATACGCGAATTTCGGTATATAAGAAGATAAAATCGTGAAATCTTTAATAATACTTGTGCCACAGTTAGAAAAATGTTACCAATCGATTCAGAACATTGCATTTCATAAGATCAAACATCTATTTTATATTGGAATCAAAGTTTTTAACATTCTTTCATATCGTATATACGATTTTTCGCTCATATACGCGTATCGTCGAAAAACGAAAACTTGAAATCTCGTTCAATTTCAATGATTTTATATTCTATCGATGCAGAATAAAGAATATAACAAGAATATAACGTTTTTACTTTGTTTAAATACGCGTTTTCATATGATAATTGTCGAAAAACGTAATCGACATACGCGAATTTCGGTATATGCGAAGATAAAATCGTGAAATCTTTAATAATACTTGTGCCACAGTTAGAAAAATGTTACCAATCGATTCAGAACATTGCATTTCATAAGATCAAACATCTATTTTATATTGGAATCAAAGTTTTTAACATTCTTTCATATCGTATATACGATTTTTCGCTCATATACGCGTATCGTCGAAAAACGAAAACTTGAAATCTCGTTCAATTTCAATGATTTTATATTCTATCGATGCAGAATAAAGAATATAACAAGAATATAACGTTTTTACTTTGTTTAAATACGCGTTTTCATATGATAATTTTCGAAAAACGTAATCGACATACGCGAATTTCGGTATATGCGAAGATAAAATCGTGAAATCTTTAATAATACTTGTGCCACAGTTAGAAAAATGTTACCAATCGATTCAGAACATTGCATTTCATAAGATCAAACATCTATTTTATATTGGAATCAAAGTTTTTAACATTCTTTCATATCGTATATACGATTTTTCGCTCATATACGCGTATCGTCGAAAAACGAAAACTTGAAATCTCGTTCAATTTCAATGATTTTATATTCTATCGATGCAGAATAAAGAATATAACAAGAATATAACGTTTTTACTATGTTTAAATACGCGTTTTCATATGATAATTGTCGAAAAACGTAATCGACATACGCGAATTTCGGTATATGCGAAGATAAAATCGTGAAATCTTTAATAATACTTGTGCCACAGTTAGAAAAATGTTACCAATCGATTCAGAACATTGCATTTCATAAGATCAAACATCTATTTTATATTGGAATCAAAGTTTTTAACATTCTTTCATATCGTATATACGATTTTTCGCTCATATACGCGTATCGTCGAAAAACGAAAACTTGAAATCTCGTTCAATTTCAATGATTTTATATTCTATCGATGCAGAATAAAGAATATAACAAGAATATAACGTTTTTACTTTGTTTAAATACGCGTTTTCATATGATAATTGTCGAAAAACGTAATCGACATACGCGAATTTCGGTATATGCGAAGATAAAATCGTGAAATCTTTAATAATACTTGTGCCACAGTTAGAAAAATGTTACCAATCGATTCAGAACATTGCATTTCATAAGATCAAACATCTATTTTATATTGGAATCAAAGTTTTTAACATTCTTTCATATCGTATATACGATTTTTCGCTCATATACGCGTATCGTCGAAAAACGAAAACTTGAAATCTCGTTCAATTTCAATGATTTTATATTCTATCGATGCAGAATAAAGAATATAACAAGAATATAACGTTTTTACTATGTTTAAATACGCGTTTTCATATGATAATTGTCGAAAAACGTAATCGACATACGCGAATTTCGGTATATGCGAAGATAAAATCGTGAAATCTTTAATAATACTTGTGCCACAGTTAGAAAAATGTTACCAATCGATTCAGAACATTGCTTTTCATAAGATCAAACATCTATTTTATATTGGAATCAAAGTTTTTAACATTCTTTCATATCGTATATACGATTTTTCGCTCATATACGCGTATCGTCGAAAAACGAAAACTTGAAATCTCGTTCAATTTCAATGATTTTATATTCTATCGATGCAGAATAAAGAATATAACAAGAATATAACGTTTTTACTATGTTTAAATACGCGTTTTCATATGATAATTGTCGAAAAACGTAATCGACATACGCGAATTTCGGTATATGCGAAGATAAAATCGTGAAATCTTTAATAATACTTGTGCCACAGTTAGAAAAATGTTACCAATCGATTCAGAACATTGCATTTCATAAGATCAAACATCTATTTTATATTGGAATCAAAGTTTTTAACATTCTTTCATATCGTATATACGATTTTTCGCTCATATACGCGTATCGTCGAAAAACGAAAACTTGAAATCTCGTTCAATTTCAATGATTTTATATTCTATCGATGCAGAATAAAGAATATAACAAGAATATAACGTTTTTACTATGTTTAAATACGCGTTTTCATATGATAATTGTCGAAAAACGTAATCGACATACGCGAATTTCGGTATATGCGAAGATAAAATCGTGAAATCTTTAATAATACTTGTGCCACAGTTAGAAAAATGTTACCAATCGATTCAGAACATTGCATTTCATAAGATCAAACATCTATTTTATATT
>NW_025813608.1:0-18733 GCF_910589235.1 Vespa crabro
ACGCGTTTTCATATGATAATTGTCGAAAAACGTAATCGACATACGCGAATTTCGGTATATGCGAAGATAAAATCGTGAAATCTTTAATAATACTTGTGCCACAGTTAGAAAAATGTTACCAATCGATTCAGAACATTGCATTTCATAAGATCAAACATCTATTTTATATTGGAATCAAAGTTTTTAACATTCTTTCATATCGTATATACGATTTTTCGCTCATATACGCGTATCGTCGAAAAACGAAAACTTGAAATCTCGTTCAATTTCATTGATTTTATATTCTATCGATGCAGAATAAAGAATATAACAAGAATATAACGTTTTTACTATGTTTAAATACGCGTTTTCATATGATAATTGTCGAAAAACGTAATCGACATACGCGAATTTCGGTATATGCGAACATAAAATCCTGAAATCTTTAATAATACTTGTGCCACTGTTAGAAAAATGTTACCAATCGATTCAGAACATTGCATTTCATAAGATCAAACATCTATTTTATATTGGAATCAAAGTTTTTAACATTCTTTCATATCGTATATACGATTTTTCGCTCATATACGCGTATCGTCGAAAAACGAAAACTTGAAATCTCGTTCAATTTCATTGATTTTATATTCTATCGATGCAGAATAAAGAATATAACAAGAATATAACGTTTTTACTATGTTTAAATACGCGTTTTCACATGATAATTGTCGAAAAACGTAATCGACATACGCGAATTTCGGTATATGCGAAGATAAAATCGTGAAATCTTTAATAATACTTGGGCCACAGTTAGAAAAATGTTACCAATCGATTCAGAACATTGCATTTCATAAGATCAAACATCTATTTTATATTGGAATCAAAGTTTTTAACATTCTTTCATATCGTATATACGATTTCTCGCTCATATACGCGTATCGTCGAAAAACGAAAACTTGAAATCTCGTTCAATTTCATTGATTTTATATTCTATCGATGCAGAATAAAGAATATAACAAGAATATAACGTTTTTACTATGTTTAAATACGCGTTTTCATATGATAATTGTCGAAAAACGTAATCGACATACGCGAATTTCGGTATATGCGAAGATAAAATCGTGAAATCTTTAATAATACTTGTGCCACAGTTAGAAAAATGTTACCAATCGATTCAGAACATTGCATTTCATAAGATCAAACATCTATTTTATATTGGAATCAAAGTTTTTAACATTCTTTCATATCGTATATACGATTTTTCGCTCATATACGCGTATCGTCGAAAAACGAAAACTTGAAATCTCGTTCAATTTCATTGATTTTGTATTCTATCGATGCAGAATAAAGAATATAACAAGAATATAACGTTTTTACTATGTTTAAATACGCGTTTTCATATGATAATTGTCGAAAAACGTAATCGACATACGCGAATTTCGGTATATGCGAAGATAAAATCGTGAAATCTTTAATAATACTTGTGCCACAGTTAGAAAATGTTACCAATCGATTCAGAACATTGCATTTCATAAGATCAAACATCTATTTTATATTGGAATCAAAGTTTTTAACATTCTTTCATATCGTATATACGATTTTTCGCTCAGATACGCGTATTCGAAAAACGAAAACTTGAAATCTCGTTCAATTTCATTGATTTTATATTCTATCGATGCAGAATAAAGAATATAACAAGAATATAACGTTTTTACTATGTTTAAATACGCGTTTTCATATGATAATTGTCGAAAAACGTAATCGACATACGCGAATTTCGGTATATGCGAAGATAAAATCGTGAAATCTTTAATAATACTTGTGCCACAGTTAGAAAAATGTTACCAATCGATTCAGAACATTGCATTTCATAAGATCAAACATCTATTTTATATTGGAATCAAAGTTTTTAACATTCTTTCATATCGTATATACGATTTTTCGCTCATATACGCGTATCGTCGAAAAACGAAAACTTGAAATCTCGTTCAATTTCATTGATTTTATATTCTATCGATGCAGAATAAAGAATATAACAAGAATATAACGTTTTTACTATGTTTAAATACGCGTTTTCACATGATAATTGTCGAAAAACGTAATCGACATACGCGAATTTCGGTATATGCGAAGATAAAATCGTGAAATCTTTAATAATACTTGGGCCACAGTTAGAAAAATGTTACCAATCGATTCAGAACATTGCATTTCATAAGATCAAACATCTATTTTATATTGGAATCAAAGTTTTTAACATTCTTTCATATCGTATATACGATTTCTCGCTCATATACGCGTATCGTCGAAAAACGAAAACTTGAAATCTCGTTCAATTTCATTGATTTTATATTCTATCGATGCAGAATAAAGAATATAACAAGAATATAACGTTTTTACTATGTTTAAATACGCGTTTTCATATGATAATTGTCGAAAAACGTAATCGACATACGCGAATTTCGGTATATGCGAAGATAAAATCGTGAAATCTTTAATAATACTTGTGCCACAGTTAGAAAAATGTTACCAATCGATTCAGAACATTGCATTTCATAAGATCAAACATCTATTTTATATTGGAATCAAAGTTTTTAACATTCTTTCATATCGTATATACGATTTTTCGCTCATATACGCGTATCGTCGAAAAACGAAAACTTGAAATCTCGTTCAATTTCATTGATTTTGTATTCTATCGATGCAGAATAAAGAATATAACAAGAATATAACGTTTTTACTATGTTTAAATACGCGTTTTCATATGATAATTGTCGAAAAACGTAATCGACATACGCGAATTTCGGTATATGCGAAGATAAAATCGTGAAATCTTTAATAATACTTGTGCCACAGTTAGAAAATGTTACCAATCGATTCAGAACATTGCATTTCATAAGATCAAACATCTATTTTATATTGGAATCAAAGTTTTTAACATTCTTTCATATCGTATATACGATTTTTCGCTCAGATACGCGTATTCGAAAAACGAAAACTTGAAATCTCGTTCAATTTCATTGATTTTATATTCTATCGATGCAGAATAAAGAATATAACAAGAATATAACGTTTTTACTATGTTTAAATACGCGTTTTCATATGATAATTGTCGAAAAACGTAATCGACATACGCGAATTTCGGTATATGCGAAGATAAAATCGTGAAATCTTTAATAATACTTGTGCCACAGTTAGAAAAATGTTACCAATCGATTCAGAACATTGCATTTCATAAGATCAAACATCTATTTTATATTGGAATCAAAGTTTTTAACATTCTTTCATATCGTATATACGATTTTTCGTTCATATACGCGTATCGTCGAAAAACGAAAACTTGAAATCTCGTTCAATTTCATTGATTTTATATTCTATCGATGCAGAATAAAGAATATAACAAGAATATAACGTTTTTACTATGTTTAAATACGCGTTTTCATATGATAATTGTCGAAAAACGTAATCGACATACGCGAATTTCGGTATATGCGAACATAAAATCGTGAAATCTTTAATAATACTTGTGCCACTGTTAGAAAAATGTTACCAATCGATTCAGAACATTGCATTTCATAAGATCAAACATCTATTTTATATTGGAATCAAAGTTTTTAACATTCTTTCATATCGTATATACGATTTTTCGCTCATATACGCGTATCGTCGAAAAACGAAAACTTGAAATCTCGTTCAATTTCATTGATTTTATATTCTATCGATGCAGAATAAAGAATATAACAAGAATATAACGTTTTTACTATGTTTAAATACGCGTTTTCATATGATAATTGTCGAAAAACGTAATCGACATACGCGAATTTCGGTATATGCGAAGATAAAATCGTGAAATCTTTAATAATACTTGTGCCACAGTTAGAAAAATGTTACCAATCGATTCAGAACATTGCATTTCATAAGATCAAACATCTATTTTATATTGGAATCAAAGTTTTTAACATTCTTTCATATCGTATATACGATTTTTCGCTCATATACGCGTATCGTCGAAAAACGAAAACTTGAAATCTCGTTCAATTTCATTGATTTTATATTCTATCGATGCAGAATAAAGAATATAACAAGAATATAACGTTTTTACTATGTTTAAATACGCGTTTTCATATGATAATTGTCGAAAAACGTAATCGACATACGCGAATTTCGGTATATGCGAAGATAAAATCGTGAAATCTTTAATAATACTTGTGCCACAGTTAGAAAAATGTTACCAATCGATTCAGAACATTGCATTTCATAAGATCAAACATCTATTTTATATTGGAATCAAAGTTTTTAACATTCTTTCATATCGTATATACGATTTTTCGCTCATATACGCGTATCGTCGAAAAACGAAAACTTGAAATCTCGTTCAATTTCATTGATTTTATATTCTATCGATGCAGAATAAAGAATATAACAAGAATATAACGTTTTTACTATGTTTAAATACGCGTTTTCATATGATAATTGTCGAAAAACCTAATCGACATACGCGAATTTCGATATATGCGAAGATAAAATCGTGAAATCTTTAATAATACTTGTGCCACAGTTAGAAAAATGTTACCAATCGATTCAGAACATTGCATTTCATAAGATCAAACATCTATTTTATATTGGAATCAAAGTTTTTAACATTCTTTCATATCGTATATACGATTTTTCGCTCATATACGCGTATCGTCGAAAAACGAAAACTTGAAATCTCGTTCAATTTCATTGATTTTATATTCTATCGATGCAGAATAAGGAATATAACAAGAATATAACGTTTTTACTATGTTTAAATACGCGTTTTCATATGATAATTGTCGAAAAACCTAATCGACATACGCGAATTTCGGTATATGCGAAGATAAAATCGTGAAATCTTTAATAATACTTGTGCCACAGTTAGAAAAATGTTACCAATCGATTCAGAACATTGCATTTCATAAGATCAAACATCTATTTTATATTGGAATCAAAGTTTTTAACATTCTCTCATATCGTATATACGATTTTTCGCTCATATACGCGTATCGTCGAAAAACGAAAACTTGAAATCTCGTTCAATTTCATTGATTTTATATTCTATCGATGCAGAATAAAGAATATAACAAGAATATAACGTTTTTACTATGTTTAAATACGCGTTTTCATATGATAATTGTCGAAAAACGTAATCGACATACGCGAATTTCGGTATATGCGAAGATAAAATCGTGAAATCTTTAATAATACTTGTGCCACAGTTAGAAAATGTTACCAATCGATTCAGAACATTGCATTTCATAAGATCAAACATCTATTTTATATTGGAATCAAAGTTTTTAACATTCTTTCATATCGTATATACGATTTTTCGCTCAGATACGCGTATTCGAAAAACGAAAACTTGAAATCTCGTTCAATTTCATTGATTTTATATTCTATCGATGCAGAATAAAGAATATAACAAGAATATAACGTTTTTACTATGTTTAAATACGCGTTTTCATATGATAATTGTCGAAAAACGTAATCGACATACGCGAATTTCGGTATATGCGAAGATAAAATCGTGAAATCTTTAATAATACTTGTGCCACAGTTAGAAAAATGTTACCAATCGATTCAGAACATTGCATTTCATAAGATCAAACATCTATTTTATATTGGAATCAAAGTTTTTAACATTCTTTCATATCGTATATACGATTTTTCGCTCATATACGCGTATCGTCGAAAAACGAAAACTTGAAATCTCGTTCAATTTCATTGATTTTATATTCTATCGATGCAGAATAAAGAATATAACAAGAATATAACGTTTTTACTATGTTTAAATACGCGTTTTCATATGATAATTGTCGAAAAATGTAATCGACATACGCGAATTTCGGTATATGCGAACATAAAATCGTGAAATCTTTAATAATACTTGTGCCACTGTTAGAAAAATGTTACCAATCGATTCAGAACATTGCATTTCATAAGATCAAACATCTATTTTATATTGGAATCAAAGTTTTTAACATTCTTTCATATCGTATATACGATTTTTCGCTCATATACGCGTATCGTCGAAAAACGAAAACTTGAAATCTCGTTCAATTTCATTGATTTTATATTCTATCGATGCAGAATAAAGAATATAACAAGAATATAACGTTTTTACTATGTTTAAATACGCGTTTTCATATGATAATTGTCGAAAAACGTAATCGACATACGCGAATTTCGGTATATGCGAAGATAAAATCGTGAAATCTTTAATAATACTTGTGCCACAGTTAGAAAAATGTTACCAATCGATTCAGAACATTGCATTTCATAAGATCAAACATCTATTTTATATTGGAATCAAAGTTTTTAACATTCTTTCATATCGTATATACGATTTTTCGCTCATATACGCGTATCGTCGAAAAACGAAAACTTGAAATCTCGTTCAATTTCATTGATTTTATATTCTATCGATGCAGAATAAAGAATATAACAAGAATATAACGTTTTTACTATGTTTAAATACGCGTTTTCATATGATAATTGTAGAAAAACGTAATCGACATACGCGAATTTCGGTATATGCGAAGATAAAATCGTGAAATCTTTAATAATACTTGTGCCACAGTTAGAAAAATGTTACCAATCGATTCAGAACATTGCATTTCATAAGATCAAACATCTATTTTATATTGGAATCAAAGTTTTTAACATTCTTTCATATCGTATATACGATTTTTCGCTCATATACGCGTATCGTCGAAAAACGAAAACTTGAAATCTCGTTCAATTTCATTGATTTTATATTCTATCGATGCAGAATAAAGAATATAACAAGAATATAATGTTTTTACTATGTTTAAATACGCGTTTTCATATGATAATTGTCGAAAAACGTAATCGACATACGCGAATTTCGGTATATGCGAAGATAAAATCGTGAAATCTTTAATAATACTTGTGCCACAGTTAGAAAAATGTTACCAATCGATTCAGAACATTGCATTTCATAAGATCAAACATCTATTTTATATTGGAATCAAAGTTTTTAACATTCTTTCATATCGTATATACGATTTTTCGCTCATATACGCGTATCGTCGAAAAACGAAAACTTGAAATCTCGTTCAATTTCATTGATTTTATATTCTATCGATGCAGAATAAAGAATATAACAAGAATATAACGTTTTTACTATGTTTAAATACGCGTTTTCATATGATAATTGTCGAAAAACCTAATCGACATACGCGAATTTCGGTATATGCGAAGATAAAATCGTGAAATCTTTAATAATACTTGTGCCACAGTTAGAAAAATGTTACCAATCGATTCAGAACATTGCATTTCATAAGATCAAACATCTATTTTATATTGGAATCAAAGTTTTTAACATTCTTTCATATCGTATATACGATTTTTCGCTCATATACGCGTATCGTCGAAAAACGAAAACTTGAAATCTCGTTCAATTTCATTGATTTTATATTCTATCGATGCAGAATAAAGAATATAACAAGAATATAACGTTTTTACTATGTTTAAATACGCGTTTTCATATGATAATTGTAGAAAAACGTAATCGACATACGCGAATTTCGGTATATGCGAAGATAAAATCGTGAAATCTTTAATAATACTTGTGCCACAGTTAGAAAAATGTTACCAATCGATTCAGAACATTGCATTTCATAAGATCAAACATCTATTTTATATTGGAATCAAAGTTTTTAACATTCTTTCATATCGTATATACGATTTTTCGCTCATATACGCGTATCGTCGAAAAATGAAAACTTGAAATCTCGTTCAAGTTCATTGATTTTATATTCTATCGATGCAGAATAAAGAATATAACAAGAATATAACGTTTTTACTATGTTTAAATACGCGTTTTCATATGATAATTGTCGAAAAACGTAATCGACATACGCGAATTTCGGTATATGCGAAGATAAAATCGTGAAATCTTTAATAATACTTGTGCCACAGTTAGAAAAATGTTACCAATCGATTCAGAACATTGCATTTCATAAGATCAAACATCTATTTTATATTGGAATCAAAGTTTTTAACATTCTTTCATATCGTATATACGATTTTTCGCTCATATACGCGTATCGTCGAAAAACGAAAACTTGAAATCTCGTTCAATTTCATTGATTTTATATTCTATCGATGCAGAATAAAGAATATAACAAGAATATAATGTTTTTACTATGTTTAAATACGCGTTTTCATATGATAATTGTCGAAAAACGTAATCGACATACGCGAATTTCGGTATATGCGAAGATAAAATCGTGAAATCTTTAATAATACTTGTGCCACAGTTAGAAAAATGTTACCAATCGATTCAGAACATTGCATTTCATAAGATCAAACATCTATTTTATATTGGAATCAAAGTTTTTAACATTCTTTCATATCGTATATACGATTTTTCGCTCATATACGCGTATCGTCGAAAAACGAAAACTTGAAATCTCGTTCAATTTCATTGATTTTATATTCTATCGATGCAGAATAAAGAATATAACAAGAATATAACGTTTTTACTATGTTTAAATACGCGTTTTCATATGATAATTGTCGAAAAACGTAATCGACATACGCGAATTTCGGTATATGCGAAGATAAAATCGTGAAATCTTTAATAATACTTGTGCCACAGTTAGAAAAATGTTACCAATCGATTCAGAACATTGCATTTCATAAGATCAAACATCTATTTTATATTGGAATCAAAGTTTTTAACATTCTTTCATATCTTATATACGATTTTTCGCTCATATACGCGTATCGTCGAAAAACGAAAACTTGAAATCTCGTTCAATTTCATTGATTTTATATTCTATCGATGCAGAATAAAGAATATAACAAGAAAATAACGTTTTTACTATGTTTAAATACGCGTTTTCATATGATAATTGTCGAAAAACGTAATCGACATACGCGAATTTCGGTATATGCGAAGATGAAATCGTGAAATCTTTAATAATACTTGTGCCACAGTTAGAAAAATGTTACCAATCGATTCAGAACATTGCATTTCATAAGATCAAACATCTATTTTAAATTGGAATCAAAGTTTTTAACATTCTTTCATATCGTATATACGATTTTTCGCTCATATACGCGTATCGTCGAAAAACGAAAACTTGAAATCTCGTTCAATTTCATTGATTTTATATTCTATCGATGCAGAATAAAGAATATAACAAGAATATAACGTTTTTACTATGTTTACATACGCGTTTTCATATGATAATTGTCGAAAAACGTAATCGACATACGCGAATTTCGGTATATGCGAAGATAAAATCGTGAAATCTTTAATAATACTTGTGCCACAGTTAGAAAAATGTTACCAATCGATTCAGAACATTGCATTTCATAAGATCAAACATCTATTTTATATTGGAATCAAAGTTTTTAACATTCTTTCATATCGTATATACGATTTTTCGCTCATATACGCGTATCGTCGAAAAACGAAAACTTGAAATCTCGTTCAATTTCATTGATTTTATATTCTATCGATGCAGAATAAAGAATATAACAAGAATATAACGTTTTTACTATGTTTAAATACGCGTTTTCATATGATAATTGTCGAAAAACGTAATCGACATACGCGAATTTCGGTATATGCGAAGATAAAATCGTGAAATCTTTAATAATACTTGTGCCACAGTTAGAAAAATGTTACCAATCGATTCAGAACATTGCATTTCATAAGATCAAACATCTATTTTATATTGGAATCAAAGTTTTTAACATTCTTTCATATCGTATATACGATTTTTCGCTCATATACGCGTATCGTCGAAAAACGAAAACTTGAAATCTCGTTCAATTTCATTGATTTTATATTCTATCGATGCAGAATAAAGAATATAACAAGAATATAACGTTTTTACTATGTTTAAATACGCGTTTTCATATGATAATTGTCGAAAAACGTAATCGACATACGCGAATTTCGGTATATGCGAAGATAAAATCGTGAAATCTTTAATAATACTTGTGCCACAGTTAGAAAAATGTTACCAATCGATTCAGAACATTGCATTTCATAAGATCAAACATCTATTTTATATTGGAATCAAAGTTTTTAACATTCTTTCATATCGTATATACGATTTTTCGCTCATATACGCGTATCGTCGAAAAACGAAAACTTGAAATCTCGTTCAATTTCATTGATTTTATATTCTATCGATGCAGAATAAAGAATATAACAAGAATATAACGTTTTTACTATGTTTAAATACGCGTTTTCATATGATAATTGTCGAAAAACGTAATCGACATACGCGAATTTCGGTATATGCGAAGATAAAATCGTGAAATCTTTAATAATACTTGTGCCACAGTTAGAAAAATGTTACCAATCGATTCAGAACATTGCATTTCATAAGATCAAACATCTATTTTATATTGGAATCAAAGTTTTTAACATTCTTTCATATCTTATATACGATTTTTCGCTCATATACGCGTATCGTCGAAAAACGAAAACTTGAAATCTCGTTCAATTTCATTGATTTTATATTCTATCGATGCAGAATAAAGAATATAACAAGAAAATAACGTTTTTACTATGTTTAAATACGCGTTTTCATATGATAATTGTCGAAAAACGTAATCGACATACGCGAATTTCGGTATATGCGAAGATAAAATCGTGAAATCTTTAATAATACTTGTGCCACAGTTAGAAAAATGTTACCAATCGATTCAGAACATTGCATTTCATAAGATCAAACATCTATTTTATATTGGAATCAAAGTTTTTAACATTCTTTCATATCGTATATACGATTTTTCGCTCATATACGCGTATCGTCGAAAAACGAAAACTTGAAATCTCGTTCAATTTCATTGATTTTATATTCTATCGATGCAGAATAAAGAATATAACAAGAATATAACGTTTTTACTATGTTTAAATACGCGTTTTCATATGATAATTGTCGAAAAACGTAATCGACATACGCGAATTTCGGTATATGCGAAGATAAAATCGTGAAATCTTTAATAATACTTGTGCCACAGTTAGAAAAATGTTACCAATCGATTCAGAACATTGCATTTCATAAGATCAAACATCTATTTTATATTGGAATCAAAGTTTTTAACATTCTTTCATATCGTATATACGATTTTTCGCTCATATACGCGTATCGTCGAAAAACGAAAACTTGAAATCTCGTTCAATTTCATTGATTTTATATTCTATCGATGCAGAATAAAGAATATAACAAGAATATAACGTTTTTACTATGTTTAAATACGCGTTTTCATATGATAATTGTCGAAAAACGTAATCGACATACGCGAATTTCGGTATATGCGAAGATAAAATCGTGAAATCTTTAATAATACTTGTGCCACAGTTAGAAAAATGTTACCAATCGATTCAGAACATTGCATTTCATAAGATCAAACATCTATTTTATATTGGAATCAAAGTTTTTAACATTCTTTCATATCGTATATACGATTTTTCGCTCATATACGCGTTTCGTCGAAAAACGAAAACTTGAAATCTCGTTCAATTTCATTGATTTTATATTCTATCGATGCAGAATAAAGAATATAACAAGAATATAACGTTTTTACTATGTTTAAATACGCGTTTTCATATGATAATTGTCGAAAAACGTAATCGACATACGCGAATTTCGGTATATGCGAAGATAAAATCGTGAAATCTTTAATAATACTTGTGCCACAGTTAGAAAAATGTTACCAATCGATTCAGAAATTGCATTTCATAAGATCAAACATCTATTTTATATTGGAATCAAAGTTTTTAACATTCTTTCATATCGTATATACGATTTTTCGCTCATATACGCGTATCGTCGAAAAACGAAAACTTGAAATCTCGTTCAATTTCATTGATTTTATATTCTATCGATGCAGAATAAAGAATATAACAAGAATATAACGTTTTTACTATGTTTAAATACGCGTTTTCATATGATAATTGTCGAAAAACGTAATCGACATACGCGAATTTCGGTATATGCGAAGATAAAATCGTGAAATCTTTAATAATACTTGTGCCACAGTTAGAAAAATGTTACCAATCGATTCAGAACATTGCATTTCATAAGATCAAACATCTATTTTATATTGGAATCAAAGTTTTTAACATTCTTTCATATCGTATATACGATTTTTCGCTCATATACGCGTATCGTCGAAAAACGAAAACTTGAAATCTCGTTCAATTTCATTGATTTTATATTCTATCGATGCAGAATAAAGAATATAACAAGAATATAACGTTTTTACTATGTTTAAATACGCGTTTTCATATGATAATTGTCGAAAAACGTAATCGACATACGCGAATTTCGGTATATGCGAAGATAAAATCGTGAAATCTTTAATAATACTTGTGCCACAGTTAGAAAAATGTTACCAATCGATTCAGAACATTGCATTTCATAAGATCAAACATCTATTTTATATTGGAATCAAAGTTTTTAACATTCTTTCATATCGTATATACGATTTTTCGCTCATATACGCGTATCGTCGAAAAACGAAAAGTTGAAATCTCATTCAATTTCATTGATTTTATATTCTATCGATGCAAGATAAAGAATATAACAAGAATATAACGTTTTTACTATGTTTAAATACGCGTTTTCATATGATAATTGTCGAAAAACGTAATCGACATACGCGAATTTCGGTATATGCGAAGATAATATCGTGAAATCTTTAATAATACTTGTGCCACAGTTAGAAAAATGTTACCAATCGATTCAGAACATTGCATTTCATAAGATCAAACATCTATTTTATATTAGAATCAAAGTTTTTAACATTCTTTCATATCGTATATTCGATTTTTCGCTCATATACGCGTATCGTCGAAAAACAAAAACTTGAAATCTCGTTCAATTTCATTGATTTTATATTCTATCGATGCAGAATAAAGAATATAACAAGAATATAACGTTTTTGCTATGTTTAAATACGCGTTTTCATATGATAATTGTCGAAAAACGTAATCGACATACGCGAATTTCGGTATATGCGAAGATAAAATCGTGAAATCTTTAATAATACTTGTGCCACAGTTAGAAAAATGTTACCAATCGATTCAGAACATTGCATTTCATAAGATCAAACATCTATTTTATATTGGAATCAAAGTTTTTAACATTCTTTCATATCGTATATACGATTTTTCGCTCATATACGCGTATCGTCGAAAAACGAAAACTTGAAATCTCGTTCAATTTCATTGATTTTATATTCTATCGATGCAGAATAAAGAATATAACAAGAATATAACGTTTTTACTATGTTTAAATACGCGTTTTCATATGATAATTGTCGAAAAACGTAATCGACATACGCGAATTTCGGTATATGCGAAGATAAAATCGTGAAATCTTTAATAATACTTGTGCCACAGTTAGAAAAATGTTACCAATCGATTCAGAATATTGCATTTCATAAGATCAAAAATCTATTTTATATTGGAATCAAAGTTTTTAACATTCTTTCATATCGTATATACGATTTTTCGCTCATATACGCATATCGTCGAAAAACGAAAACTTGAAATCTCGTTCAATTTCATTGATTTTATATTCTATCGATGCAGAATAAAGAATATAACAAGAATATAACGTTTTTACTATGTTTAAATACGCGTTTTCATATGATAATTGTCGAAAAACGTAATCGACATACGCGAATTTCGGTATATGCGAAGATAAAATCGTGAAATCTTTAATAATACTTGTGCCACAGTTAGAAAAATGTTACCAATCGATTCAGAATATTGCATTTCATAAGATCAAACATCTATTTTATATTGGAATCAAAGTTTTTAACATTCTTTCATATCGTATATACGATTTTTCGCTCATATACGCATATCGTCGAAAAACGAAAACTTGAAATCTCGTTCAATTTCATTGATTTTATATTCTATCGATGCAGAATAAAGAATATAACAAGAATATAACGTTTTTACTATGTTTAAATACGCGTTTTCATATGATAATTGTCGAAAAACGTAATCGACATACGCGAATTTCGGTATATGCGAAGATAAAATCGTGAAATCTTTAATAATACTTGTGCCACAGTTAGAAAAATGTTACCAATCGATTCAGAACATTGCATTTCATAAGATCAAACATCTATTTTATATTGGAATCAAAGTTTTTAACATTCTTTCATATCGTATATACGATTTTTCGCTCATATACGCGTATCGTCGAAAAACGAAAACTTGAAATCTCGTTCAATTTCATTGATTTTATATTCTATCGATGCAGAATAAAGAATATAACAAGAATATAACGTGTTTACTATGTTTAAATACGCGTTTTCATATGATAATTGTCGAAAAACGTAATCGACATACGCGAATTTCGGTATATGCGAAGATAAAATCGTGAAATCTTTAATAATACTTGTGCCACAGTTAGAAAAATGTTACCAATCGATTCAGAACATTGCATTTCATAAGATCAAACATCTATTTTATATTGGAATCAAAGTTTTTAACATTCTTTCATATCGTATATACGATTTTTCGCTCATATACGCGTATCGTCGAAAAACGAAAACTTGAAATCTCGTTCAATTTCATTGATTTTATATTCTATCGATGCAGAATAAAGAATATAACAAGAATATAACGTTTTTACTATGTTTAAATACGCGTTTTCATATGATAATTGTCGAAAAACGTAATCGACATACGCGAATTTCGGTATATGCGAAGATAAAATCGTGAAATCTTTAATAATACTTGTGCCACAGTTAGAAAAATGTTACCAATCGATTCAGAACATTGCATTTCATAAGATCAAACATCTATTTTATATTGGAATCAAAGTTTTTAACATTCTTTCATATCGTATATACGATTTTTCGCTCATATACGCGTATCGTCGAAAAACGAAAACTTGAAATCTCGTTCAATTTCATTGATTTTATATTCTATCGATGCAGAATAAAGAATATAACAAGAATATAACGTGTTTACTATGTTTAAATACGCGTTTTCATATGATAATTGTCGAAAAACGTAATCGACATCCGCGAATTTCGGTATATGCGAAGATAAAATCGTGAAATCTTTAATAATACTTGTGCCACAGTTAGAAAAATGTTACCAATCGATTCAGAACATTGCATTTCATAAGATCAAACATCTATTTTATATTGGAATCAAAGTTTTTAACATTCTTTCATATCGTATATACGATTTTTCGCTCATATACGCGTATCGTCGAAAAACGAAAACTTGAAATCTCGTTCAATTTCATTGATTTTATATTCTATCGATGCAGAATAAAGAATATAACAAGAATATAACGTTTTTACTATGTTTAAATACGCGTTTTCATATGATAATTGTCGAAAAACGTAATCGACATACGCGAATTTCGGTATATGCGAAGATAAAATCGTGAAATCTTTAATAATACTTGTGCCACAGTTAGAAAAATGTTACCAATCGATTCAGAACATTGCATTTCATAAGATCAAACATCTATTTTATATTGGAATCAAAGTTTTTAACATTCTTTCATATCGTATATACGATTTTTCGCTCATATACGCGTTTCGTCGAAAAACGAAAACTTGAAATCTCGTTCAATTTCATTGATTTTATATTCTATCGATGCAGAATAAAGAATATAACAAGAATATAACGTTTTTACTATGTTTAAATACGCGTTTTCATATGATAATTGTCGAAAAACGTAATCGACATACGCGAATTTCGGTATATGCGAAGATAAAATCGTGAAATCTTTAATAATACTTGTGCCACAGTTAGAAAAATGTTACCAATCGATTCAGAACATTGCATTTCATAAGATCAAACATCTATTTTATATTGGAATCAAAGTTTTTAACATTCTTTCATATCGTATATACGATTTTTCGCTCATATACGCGTATCGTCGAAAAACGAAAACTTGAAATCTCGTTCAATTTCATTGATTTTATATTCTATCGATGCAGAATAAAGAATATAACAAGAATATAACGTTTTTACTATGTTTAAATACGCGTTTTCATATGATAATTGTCGAAAAACGTAATCGACATACGCGAATTTCGGTATATGCGAAGATAAAATCGTGAAATCTTTAATAATACTTGTGCCACAGTTAGAAAAATGTTACCAATCGATTCAGAATATTGCATTTCATAAGATCAAACATCTATTTTATATTGGAATCAAAGTTTTTAACATTCTTTCATATCGTATATACGATTTTTCGCTCATATACGCATATCGTCGAAAAACGAAAACTTGAAATCTCGTTCAATTTCATTGATTTTATATTCTATCGATGCAGAATAAAGAATATAACAAGAATATAACGTTTTTACTATGTTTAAATACGCGTTTTCATATGATAATTGTCGAAAAAACGTAATCGACATACGCGAATTTCGGTATATGCGAAGATAAAATCGTGAAATCTTTAATAATACTTGTGCCACAGTTAGAAAAATGTTACCAATCGATTCAGAATATTGCATTTCATAAGATCAAACATCTATTTTATATTGGAATCAAAGTTTTTAACATTCTTTCATATCGTATATACGATTTTTCGCTCATATACGCATATCGTCGAAAAACGAAAACTTGAAATCTCGTTCAATTTCATTGATTTTATATTCTATCGATGCAGAATAAAGAATATAACAAGAATATAACGTTTTTACTATGTTTAAATACGCGTTTTCATATGATAATTGTCGAAAAACGTAATCGACATACGCGAATTTCGGTATATGCGAAGATAAAATCGTGAAATCTTTAATAATACTTGTGCCACAGTTAGAAAAATGTTACCAATCGATTCAGAACATTGCATTTCATAAGATCAAACATCTATTTTATATTGGAATCAAAGTTTTTAACATTCTTTCATATCGTATATACGATTTTTCGCTCATATACGCGTATCGTCGAAAAACGAAAACTTGAAATCTCGTTCAATTTCATTGATTTTATATTCTATCGATGCAGAATAAAGAATATAACAAGAATATAACGTGTTTACTATGTTTAAATACGCGTTTTTCATATGATAATTGTCGAAAAACGTAATCGACATACGCGAATTTCGGTATATGCGAAGATAAAATCGTGAAATCTTTAATAATACTTGTGCCACAGTTAGAAAAATGTTACCAATCGATTCAGAACATTGCATTTCATAAGATCAAACATCTATTTTATATTGGAATCAAAGTTTTTAACATTCTTTCATATCGTATATACGATTTTTCGCTCATATACGCGTATCGTCGAAAAACGAAAACTTGAAATCTCGTTCAATTTCATTGATTTTATATTCTATCGATGCAGAATAAAGAATATAACAAGAATATAACGTTTTTACTATGTTTAAATACGCGTTTTCATATGATAATTTTCGAAAAACGTAATCGACATACGCGAATTTCGGTATATGCGAAGATAAAATCGTGAAATCTTTAATAATACTTGTGCCACAGTTAGAAAAATGTTACCAATCGATTCAGAACATTGCATTTCATAAGATCAAACATCTATTTTATATTGGAATCAAAGTTTTTAACATTCTTTCATATCGTATATACGATTTTTCGCTCATATACGCGTATCGTCGAAAAACGAAAACTTGAAATCTCGTTCAATTTCATTGATTTTATATTCTATCGATGCAGAATAAAGAATATAACAAGAATATAACGTTTTTACTATGTTTAAATACGCGTTTTCATATGATAATTGTCGAAAAACGTAATCGACATACGCGAATTTCGGTATATGCGAAGATAAAATCGTGAAATCTTTAATAATACTTGTGCCACAGTTAGAAAAATGTTACCAATCGATTCAGAACATTGCATTTCATAAGATCAAACATCTATTTTATATTGGAATCAAAGTTTTTAACATTCTTTCATATCGTATATACGATTTTTCGCTCATATACGCGTATCGTCGAAAAACGAAAACTTGAAATCTCGTTCAATTTCATTGATTTTATATTCTATCGATGCAGAATAAAGAATATAACAAGAATATAACGTGTTTACTATGTTTAAATACGCGTTTTCATATGATAATTGTCGAAAAACGTAATCGACATACGCGAATTTCGGTATATGCGAAGATAAAATCGTGAAATCTTTAATAATACTTGTGCCACAGTTAGAAAAATGTTACCAATCGATTCAGAACATTGCATTTCATAAGA
Source organism: Vespa crabro (assembly GCF_910589235.1). Taxonomy (NCBI): domain Eukaryota; kingdom Metazoa; phylum Arthropoda; class Insecta; order Hymenoptera; family Vespidae; genus Vespa; species Vespa crabro. Next base: position 18,216 of record NW_025813608.1, read on the forward strand.
TCAAACATCTATTTTATATTGGAATCAAAGTTTTTAAACATTCTTTCATATCGTATATACGATTTTTCGCTCATATACGCGTATCGTCGAAAAACGAAAACTTGAAATCTCGTTCAATTTCATTGATTTTATATTCTATCGATGCAGAATAAAGAATATAACAAGAATATAACGTTTTTACTATGTTTAAATACGCGTTTTCATATGATAATTGTCGAAAAACGTAATCGACATACGCGAATTTCGGTATATGCGAAGATAAAATCGTGAAATCTTTAATAATACTTGTGCCACAGTTAGAAAAATGTTACCAATCGATTCAGAACATTGCATTTCATAAGATCAAACATCTATTTTATATTGGAATCAAAGTTTTTAACATTCTTTCATATCGTATATACGATTTTTCGCTCATATACGCGTATCGTCGAAAAACGAAAACTTGAAATCTCGTTCAATTTCATTGATTTTATATTCTATCGATGCAGAATAAAGAATATAACAAGAATATAACGTTT
>NW_025813610.1:0-16483 GCF_910589235.1 Vespa crabro
ACTATTGACGATTGGACAAATTTTTGTCGAGAAGTAAGTAAAGTACTGCTTATATTATTTATTTATGTTTGTTATTAAATAATGTTTTTTATATACTGTATTAACTCTAGTTACTTCAACAATGGATTATGAATGGACAAAAAAAAATTGATGGTGAGGGTAAAATCATAGAATTAGATAAAACTAAAATAGGTAAGAGAAAATTTAATACTGGGTCTTCCTGTTTTTTCTGTCCATGCATGTACTTTGGTATATTCGTCTCATTATACGACATAATACTTAAAATAACTGTAATTTTTTTCAAACTTTTTTGTTGATAACATTATAATAAACAATGACCGACGATTAAGTTATCAGGAAAAGTTACTCAAAAGTAACTTCTAAGTGCCCAATATAATGTACATATGTCAAGGTCAAGTTCAACATAAATGCTTCCCCTCATCTTCATTTTTATCCCTATTATTACTATTACTATAATAATAATATATAATATAATAATATAACGAGAACAATAATAATAAGAAATAAAAGAATATACTTATATGCATCATGTACATATATGATGATTGTAATTTGTGATAACAAAAAAGGAACAATGTGTCATTTTATGTGATGGTTTTTTGCAATGTCTTTTAACAAATCATTTCCTAATAATTGTCTTGACACATTACAGTCAATAGTTACGTCTAATATTAGCTACATATGATGATAAGAACGAAACGTTTGTTTTGTTTTCGTTCGTTATCATTTCTCCTTGTCTTATGATAATAATGGATATCTTATGATAATAATGGATTTGTTTTCATATGATTTCTTATTCACAATCACAATGGAAGCATTACAGTCAATGGCCTTAAATCCAAAAAATTGGAAGTCTATCCAGTTCACAAAGTGAAAATTTACAGAATCCATATGTTGGAATCTATGCTAGTAAGCGCAAATATTTCTAATTCCTCTCCTACTCTTCTCCAAATAGAACACGTATAAAATATAAATAATGTTACAAATTCGTTTCAACTGTCAGTACGTCGAGTAATGAATATTTCTTACTTTATAAACAGCATTCTTTCAATAGGAATGCATGTTCGTTTTTTTTGTACAATCATGGATATGTATTCATTTTTAGAATCCCGCAATGGATTTATCAGTATTATAAAATTAAAATGTAGTATATATGTATATAGTATATATTTGATTAGTTTGTATGGTATCTGGAATAATATTTACAAGTGGCGAACATTAGAAGAACTTTGTGTCTCGATAACTATGCCATGTATCTCCACATTGGTACATGGATATTATACATGGATAATTATACATGGATAAAATACTTTACTATTCTATCTGAAGCTTTCATTCATCAGATTAATGTCTGAAGCTGCAGAGGAGAAGGCAAGGATTAGTCATCTAAAAAGAGCTATCGTCGGATAAATCATAGGCTAAAAGGTCATATAAAAATTTGTATAATTCATTATCGGGCGTAACCGCAATCAGTTTTGAAACAAAAATGATTTTATATATTGGAGTTCGCAATAAATATTGTTCTTTCTGTGATCAGGTAAACCGTACAAAAGAAGTTTCTCGAGATCATCAATGCTTTAAAAATTTATATGATCTGACAAACCAAATTGAATCAAATATAACAGCAGAGAGTTTTCGTTGTAGCATCGAACAGGTTGAAATATACCAAATTGATCGGGGATGAAGATAGCAGCATGTACCGAAAACTCACAAATGCATTATCGTACGGTTCAAAATTATTAATAAAAAAAATTAAATGCCGTAATCATATTTTGTCTAAATAAAAATTATAGCACCCTCATACAGTAGAAAATCTTGCGGTAAAATCTAAAACTTTTGCGAACTGCTGTTACGACCGCTATCAAATATCGTAAAAGGTAACAAAAATCTTTATATACCAAAATTATAAAATAATATTTGCAATGGGCTGAACCATGTTTTCGGTCATCACGAAAAATATAGAGATCGCGAATATTACTGCATTGATTGAAGCAAAACCTAGTGAGACTAATCACGTACAGGGAATGCAAACCATTGGTTTCTTTTACGAAACATTATCGAGAATGCATCGTATTGCAGATAGTCTGTTCAGTTTGATTTAAGACGTATATAATAATATAATGGAATTGTATATTTTCTACGTTGCGTAATTTATAGGTGGCAAAAGATTTCAACTTTGCGGCTCATATCAAAATTGCTGCAAATGTGATATTATCAGTATGAATTTGAGTAGTGCACTGCATCGTGAAATAAATAATAAATTGTTAAGTAAAGTTACGGGCAATTTTATACTTTACAATAGATAAATGAAAAAAATCAAGTCCGCGAATAGGAAGAAACCCTCTGTGTAGTGCGAAGAAATTTCATATTCAAAACTTCGTCAGTGATTATCCTTGTCCGCGGCTTGTCCTTAGGCATTCGATTTCTCTAATGAGGACTTAATGTATACTAAAAATCTATTTGTAGAATTGTTGAAAAAAGAAGGCTCTTTCAAAATCGTGCGAGAAACTTGTGGACAATTAATATTTTTTTGAATGAGTCAGCGTTGAATTGAGCAGCGTCAAAAACGACTAACTGCTTTAATGTTTGGAAAAATAGATAAAAAAAGATCGCAAACTTCTTGTTCAAAATTAGTAGAATTTATTCGATATCCCTGCTTCAAAGGAAATATTAATACCAGATGGGAAATTGAAAAAGATCCATTGGCAGTTAGACTCTACTAAGTTCTATTCTACTCTACTCTACTTCTACTCTATTCTTATTCTACTCTTCCTCTATTGCTACTTTACTCCTATTCTACTGTTTCACTCTACTATATATATATATATATATATATATATATATATATATATATATATATATATATATATATATATACACATATCATATAGTTTGAATGATCTCGGTTTTGGATCTCGAAGATCCGTTACATGTAAACATTTTCTACTTTTCTTTGAGTTTAGCAAAATAGCACTAATCTGTGACTTCGATATCTTCTTATTAAGTCGTGTTCGACTTCAATCTTAGTCATATTTCGCACCTATGCCGCATAATAACTACACGAGAGTATTACTTAACTGCGTCACGCGATACGAAATTACGATTTAATCCCACACTAATACTCTCGATCAATTATAATCACTTATGGTTCACTACTATTTTAATCGCGGCTGAATCTCGATAATTATGTAGAATATGGAAAAATGTAAGTGAAATAAAATTGAAAATAGAGTTTATTAACAAAAGAAGCAGACTTAACGCTTATCAGTCGCAATGATAAACTGATCTTTTTCTTCTTGTTGGTCCACTCAGTACCTTCTATCGTTGTTTCTCGATTGATCTACTCAAGACTGCCTCACCGTTGTTCTTTTCTCGGGTAGCCTTTTTCATCCACGCTCACATTTATGCAAACGCATTCGCCAATCATTATCGCTCTTTGTCCTATTTTTTGTTTCATTGCATATCTTATTTATGCTACATTTCTATCTCACTCTTTTTACCAATCCTAAACTTTTCTCTACTTTCTATCAACAATGCACCTTACAAAGGACAGACCACGATTTTCAATCGATTTGTTTCATATACACACACAGCTAACTAATGCTAGAACCTTCCATCCCTTGTCTAACTGCCAATAGACTTATCTCATACATACACATACACATATCCTACATACATATACACGCACATAATAAAGTTTTATGGTTTAATAACATATTATTGTATATTTAATCAGAGAGATATGAAACATTTAATTATTTTTCTTATTACGTTAAAATATTGAAAAAAAAACATTTTAAATAATTATGTTAATAAGTATGTAATTAAATTTTATGATTTAATGACAATATTAAAATTAAAACAATTTACTCAGATGAATATATAAAACGTTAGAAGACCTTTAGAAATTACTGATACACAATTATTATCTTATGAAAAGCAATAACAATGTTCGTGACGGTAAATTCGTTGAACAAAAGAAAAGAAAAAAATAGAGAAGAGAAAAAAGGAAAGAAAAAAAGTTAATCGAAATTCTAATTCAAAAAACATTTTGATAATACGCTGAAACTCGTGAATTTTAAATTTTTAATGAGACTAATCGATGAACGATAACGATAGAGACCAAGACATGGATAGATAGAGAAAGAAAAAAAAGAAAGAGAGAGAGAGAGAGAGAGAGAGAGTGAGATGGTGAGAAAGGAGATCGGAGGGTTGGTTGGGGTCACGATAGATCTTATTAAATATTATTCGATGAAAAAACTTATTCTCTAATATTATAGTGGTTCATATACATATGTTTCACGAGAATTAGACATAGACCTTTCTGCTTATTAGACATTTGAAAATTCAATTAATTATTTATAACTATTGAGTCCTAAGCTATACTAGTATATAGTATTACTCCTTGAAAGGTCGAAATGTATAGGTGATGTACCAAGTTATAGAAGAAAACGGGGAGAAATAACAAAAAAGATAGAGTAAGAGAGCAAGGGGGGTGAAAATAGAGAGAGAGAGAGAGAGAGCGAGAGAGAGAAGAAAGAGGGAGAGAGAGAGAGAGAGAGAGAGAGAGCGAGAGAGAGAAGAAAAAGGGAGAGAGAGAGAGAGAGAGAGAGAGAGAGAGAGAGAGAGAGAGAGAGAATAAAAAAAGGATAACCACAAAATAGAAATAACTCAGAAAGTTGTCGATCATATTCGTTCCCGATAATGCTTCTTGGGATGTTGAAAAGTGCTTAGACATTTTTTCCCTTTTTCTCTACTTCTACTTAAACTTTTTTTATGTCCTCTTTTACTTTCTTCTTTTTTCTCTTATTTTTTTCTTTTTTCTTTTTCGATCATTCGATTACAGGAACGAAAACAGAGTTTACTTGGACAGTAGAAGAGGAAATTTCTTCTCAGTCTTTTACGAGCCACCCAGATAAGCTAATCTACTTCGATAGCATGCAAGTAAGATTATTTTATGGAGATTGATTGTTTAATGACTTTTTGTTTTATAAAAAAAGGACCTTCCTTCTTACTATTTTGTTTATTTTCAATCCTAAAAGGTTATTTTTAATTACGTATTGCTTGATATTGTGTGTTCTTTGATGATTGTTGATTTTGAGTATATAGACAATTTATAAATATTAAGATTGTAAAAAAATTAGATATAACATTAATTCTTTTTTTAATAATATTATCTATTGTTCAACATTTTGTATTGTTTGATAATTATATTTGATAATTATTAACCATAATATAGTCATGGTATCCATTTATTATTAATTGTCTAAATAATTTAAATATATTTTATTTTATTTTATTTTTTCTATGAAATCGATTTGAACTATCATTTTCCATCATATACTGTTCAATCAAAATATAATCATAATAGTCTTTCAGTATTTATTGATTGAAAAATTTCTTTTCTTTTATTTTTATTTAAAAACACGATTCTGATTATTTTCTTTATGATTTTTCATGTATTATCTAATTATAATATAGTTATAATAAGTTACTATTATTTGTGTAAAAAATTTAATTTTTATTTTACCATCATCATCATCACCATCGCCCTCATTTTTTTTTTTCTTTTTTTCTAGGAAGTTGATTTTGGCAATACCGTAAAAGCATTGGATTTAACAGAACATGCGATGAGATTCGTAGGAACATGGCCGCCAAAAAGTTTTCAGCCGATTTTTCTTTTCTTTCTTATTTATCTAACAGTTCATTGTACTTCAGCTATCATCGATATTGCAGTTAACATAAGCGATATGGAATACATCATATCTTGCTTAATGGAAAACGTATTTAATGTCATTGCTCTTTTGAAAATAAGCATTTGCAAGATAAAGAGAAAATCATTAGCCAAATTTATAGACGATATAAGGTCAGATTTTACATTGGACAATTATTACTACGAAGAAGAAAAAATGGCGTTTATTCATTATAATAAATGCAGTCGAAAATTTGTTATTGTCCTATTGGTCGCTTCTTTCGTAGCATCATCGATGTATTATTTTTTCTCACTTGCTATAAACATAGAAATAGGTATACATATACACTTTCCTATATTAAATACACACATACACAAGTAATTGATTGTTAATATTACTTAAAAACATTTGATTCTAAAAACCTTGTTTTATTATTCATTCTTTATTATAAGTTTATTTTTTATACAATTGATTATTATTTTATAATTATTTTTGTATATATTTTCTCACTTCCTATTAACAAAGAAATAAGTGTGCGTGGTGCGTGTGTGAGTGTGTGCGCCTGCGTGCGTGTATGTGTGTGTGTGTACACGCATACATATATATAAAAATAATAACATATTATTGATATTATTTAAGAACTTATGGCCTAGCTTGTATTATTATTCATATTTTATTATTATAGTTATTATCTCATAATTAATACATACGTTGTTATTATTATTATTATTATTATTATTAACGTTATTAACATTACTATCATTATTATTATTATTATTATTATTATTATTATTATTATTATTATTATTACTATTATTATTATTATTATTATCATATAAAATTGATTATTTTCGAAAATATAACATTTTTCTTTTTTGTAAGAATTAATCGTAGTCAGAAATATTTCTTTTTTTTAAATTAAATAATATTTAATTAATATCACTTTTTTTGGTATTATATTACAGTGTTAACAAACTCATCATATGGATATCGATTACCATACAGAGTTTGGTTATTAATCGAACCAACGAACGTAGTAACCTATGTCTGTCTTTGTTTTTATCAATTTTTAATTATACCTACTATCGTGTTTGGTTACATTGGTACGGATTGTCTTTTTGTTAGTTTGGTACTTCACGTAAGTGGATTGTTTTCTGCACTTTCATACGAAGTCAAATATGTATTGAACGATTCGTGTGATCGTGAAAAACATTTGAAACAACTGATTATTAAACACGTACGTTTAATAAGGTGAGAAATAAGTATGATTAATATTATTCATTTATTTTAAATTACATTAATACATATGTATATGTATAAAATATAAATTATTTAAAATTAATTATTTTTTGATATAATTTATATTAATTAATTTATTTAAATATTAAATATTAAATATTAAAAAAAATATTAATTAATTTAAAATAAAATTAATTTATTTAAAATATAAAATTTTAATTAATATTTGTAGCTTTTATAATAATATATTATAGTATTGTATAAAATAATTATCAATTATTATCAATTCTTTTATTATTATTATTATTCTTATTAATCTCATAATTATTAATAATAATAAATTCATAGTAAAAATTATAATATTAGAATTGTAATTAATTAATTACTTTGTTTATGTATTACATACATACATATTACATACACAATATTGTATCATTATTGTCCCTAATGAATTATATTTTTCAAATATTTTGTATTATATTTTACTTCTTGCACATTTATTTTATTATTTACGTTAAATGTATAATATTTTCATATTAATATTAATATCTTTATATTATATTTATTATATTGTATTTATTTTACATTATATTTATTTATATATTTTTAATTTATTTATTTTATATATAATATTATTCATTTGGTATGAAACATATATCATTTATTTACAATATTAATTATTTTTTTATTCGTAGACTGCTCTCTTTATGTATTATAAATATTATTATTCATTTTTAAAAATTATTATTGTTATTTATTTATTTATTATTATTAAAGTATTTATTATAATAATTATTATTATTGTTATTATGCAAATTTTGTATTTATCTCGTTATAGCTATATATATACATAGTGTATATAATAATATTATTTTATTTATTTTTATGTGATTATTATTATTCCTTCATTGTATTTTGTTTCAGATTATCGGAATCATTAGAGGAGGATTTCAATCTTATAATTTTATTACAATTGATAGGAACTATCTTACAATTTTGTATTGTTGGTTACGATGCACTTGTGGTAATTTATAATCTATTTAATATATTATTGACAAATTCAATTTAAAAAAAAATTAAATAGCAAAGACAATATTTGATTTAAAAAAATAAATAATATTAAAATAAACGCAATAAAATAATAAAGAAAAAGAAATTGTACGTTGGATAGAAACAATTTTAATTTATATCTTTTTTGTTTTGTTTGATAAAAAAACAAAGAAATAAGAAGTAAAATATAAAATGAAAGAAAATAAAAGAAAATAATAATAATGAGAGAAGAATTATACGTTCGATAGAAACGTAATTTTTGTAATTTTTGTTTTGATCTTATTTGATTCAAAAAAAAATAAAATAAAATAAAAGGACAAACATAATAACGATAAATAAAATTGTACATTCGATGAAAACGATTATAATTTTTCATTCGGATATATTTTTCATTCTCTCTAGTTTAAGATATGATAAAAAAAATAAATCAACATTATAAAATAACAACGAAAAAGATCTATACGTTCAATAGAAATAATTGAATCAAATTGAAATAATTGTAATTTTATTTTTATTTCTTTTTTTTTTATTCTGTTTTAATACTTAAATCATTTTCAGAGATCAGTCGACGGTGACATGGCAATGTTATTGTCCTTTCTTTTTATTGGCTCCGCTGTGGCTGGCGTACTATTGATTTATTGTTACATAGGAGAATGTCTTATAAAAGAAGTAACCCTTTACTATTTTTTATTTTTTCATTTATTTACTTTTTTTCAAATAATTTCATTATCGGAAATTTCCTCACGATAGAAATAATTGATCTTTTTTTTTTCATTTCTTTTCATTTTTTCATAAAATTTTAACATCAAAAATATCCTCACCACTGACATAATTATTTCTTTATTACTTTTTTTTCCATAAAATTTCATCGTCGAAAATATTCCTACGATTGTCGTAATTAATTTTTTGTTCTATTTCATCATCGAAAAAATATTCTCACGCTTTACACGATTGATTTTTGATTCTTTTTTTCTTCATAAAATTATTTATCGGAAATATCTTCACAATTGTTGTAAATAATTTTTTTTGTTTTTTGTTTCCATAAAATTTCATCATAAAAAATACTCTCACAATTGTCATAATTAATAGTTTTTGTTTCTTGTCTTCATAAAATTGCACCCTCAAATCTTCAAAAGATAATTGAAGAGACGGATTTTGTTTCTTTCTTCTTTTTTCTTTATGGAATTTCATCAACAAAGTTATCCTTATGAGTGATGTAATTAATTTTTTTATTCCAATTTTTTTCAGAGTTCCATCTTAGGCGACGCATTATATTTATGCGAGTGGTACAATATATCAAAAGAGGAGAAGAAATTAATGCACATATGCATGTTACGATCGACTAAAGAAATGCGTTTAACTTCAGGAAAATTTTTTGTATTATCACTGACCACTTTCACTGACGTGAGTGCAATGTTTAATAATTGTTAATAATTATAATAAAAAAAATGAAATTATGAAGACAGGTTGTCCCATTTTAAAAGTAACAGCCAAATATCCCCTATCAGTTTTATAAAAAAATGGTTTACATAAAAGTTGTTAGGTTTTGAGAGATGATTTTAATATTTATCGCAACACTTTCGTAAAGAGCGCCTTGGATACGATATGGAAATCATAATAATTTTTGTTTAAATCGAACTCGATATTTAAGGTGAAACAAAAGTTTTAGAAATTATCGATACGAATCCAATTAATATTATAATGTACCATTTCAATCAATATATCATCGAGTTACAGCGCCTTGAAATTTGACAAATTGAATATACGATCATGTGCGATAAAATGAGGCCCCCAGTTGAGTAAAAAATTAAAAAAATAAAGAAATTTAAAAATTACACTCAAAATTTTTGTCTTATAAACAATATTGTCATTAGTTTGTTTCCTTATTTCTTTTTTTTCTTTCTTTAAATCTTAAATATTCGTTTTGTAGGTTTTGAAAACGTCAATGGCTTATTTTTCAGTTCTACGAACATTTATATAAATGGGATAATATTGATAAATCGGCCAATATTATGGTCGAATTCACAATTATTTATTTATTAATAAATATATATATATATATACATATATATATATATATATATATATATATTATAAATATAAAACGTATATCAACAAAACAATGTAATGAATGTTAGATATTTAATTAAGAAAAACGAATCGGAAAGAAAAACAAAAAAAAGATACAACAATTAAATAAAAAAAAAAACAAGACAAGATACCAAGAGTAATAAACTGCAAAATAAAAGTAAAAGTAATTTCTTGTTCGATTAATTGATTTTATTTTTAAACTATAAAATTATATATATATATTTTTTTCCTTATTTTATACTTTTTAATTCCATAAGTATATATTTTAAAAATAATTATTTTAATATATCCAGTTATTATATTAATAATAAATCAATCATACTTACATAAGTATAATTATATACTTATTATATAATGATATATTAATAATAAACTTCTCTTATATTCAATTATACTAGTATAATTGATCAAAAAAAATATTTCTAAATCTTCTTTTTTTCTAAAATCTTTTCTTTCTAAATATTTCTAAATATTTCTAATCGAATTTCTAATCGAACTAACAATTCTTGTTAGTTTACTTTAATTTTCTAAACTAACAATTTTTCAATGTACATTATAACAGGTATCTAATGTATATTACAAGGTACTTAAGCCGGCAATCTCCGTTAAAAAAAAAGAAAAGGGAGGGGGAGAGAGAGAATTTCAGAATCATTTAAACTTTTCGCAAACTTACCGTAACATGAAACGCCAAAAAAAGGATATTTAAAATCCTTTGGAATGATCGCAAAATTTATTGAACCGATCTACATTATTAAAATAAAAAAATTTCAATATCCTCTAAACTGAACACAAAATTATCCTTAGTGTAATCCATCAACTACAATGCCACTACTATACCATTGCACAACACGCTCTCATATAATTTTCCTTAGAATACATTTGCCTTTTCGAACGATTACTAAATTCTTACATAAAAAACACGTTTCTTCATCCCATGAACATTCTAAGAAAGATGTTCAACTTATTTACAAAAAAAAAAAAAATAGTAAAAAGAAAGAAAGAAAGGACAGAGACAACAAATATATCTACCCATTAATTTAATCAAAACAAAGAAGTACGACGGAAAAAACGACGAAGTTACATCCTCGATAGGGAAAAAAAAGAAACAAGAAAACAGACCGAAGTAAGACACCGAAAATAGGTATAACAATTGCGATGCAAAAAAAAACAAGAAAAGAGAAATGAAACGAAACGACGAAGAATCAAAACGAAGTTTAGGAAAGTTTCGAAAATAAAAAATTATTAAAAATATCCGCGGATCTTTTAAACTGTCATTGACTCCACACAAATCCATCAAACTCTATTGCATTCCCGTCTCTTAATTCCACCCAACAAACCTTACACTCCTCCACACACCGCCAATTCGCACATTATTCGATTTTCTATTCGCGAAATTATTGTCGAACCTTATAACATAACTTGATTCGAATTCGATTGATACGTCATTGTTTCATAGATCCGATAACAAACGTTAATTAATTTTATAAAATATAGAGAAGAAAAACAAAAGTAGGGAGTAAATATTTCTTGAAAAAAAAAAATTCTATTAATAGCAAGTTGGTGTTATCACGCCTATACTCTTCAATGCTATCTAACAATGTCTTCTACAAATCCACATCTGACGAAGAAATAATGGTGCTGTTCTTACTAGACGTGTAAGGTTATATCACCTTAATTTTATAATCAACTTTTATTTAAAAAGCAGATTGATAAATACATTTGATCTTATGGTTTTTTAAAGTGATATACTTTCATTATATGTAACAATTATTGTAAATTAATACCAATATTTAAAAAAATAATTTGCGTAACCATAATATATATATATATATATATATATTACAAGTAAAATAAAGAAAAAGACAAACGTAACAAAAATAATGCCAAAAAAGCGTTATATTCCATACAAGACAAAATTTAATAATTGAATACCAAGAATGCAACAAAATGTTTAAAAAGAAGACTGAAACAATGCTCTAAAGTTAAGTACAAGTTAATTTCTTATCTGCTAGTAAAAGGAAAAGATTATACACGATATTTTCCCAAGAATGAAAATACCAATAGGAATTTGTAAGTTAGTTGTAAAATTAAGGGAAGAAGTTGCAACATTAAGAAAAATGCTCAAATTGTAAAGAAATCACACTCTTTTGTACAGTACATTCTTGATAGATATAATAAAACTAGATCACTGCAAAATCGACGACGTATAGGAAAACCTCAAAAATTAGAAGCACATCATAAACGTGCTATTTTGCGAACAATAAAATGTGATCCATATACAAGTGCTCCAAAATTGGTAGATATGATCGGAACTGACTACAATATTAAAGTAGTTTGAAATGTACTGAGGAAAGCTGGTTACAATGGTCAGAAAAGAAAAATTTTCATAAGTGCAATTAATGAAAATAAATTTTTTTTTTATAAATTTGCAAATTAACAAAGATGAAAATTTCTAGAATTCAGTAATGAATGTAAATTTAATATTTTTATCTCAGACGGATACACTAAAGTCTGAAGAAAACCAAATACATAAATAGAATGTAAAAATTTACGCCCAACAATTTAATATGAAGGTTGCGTAATAGTTTGGGGCTGCATGAATGCAACGGAAGTTGAAAATTTAACATTTGTTGATGAAATAATTAATCAAAATGTCTATCTTAATATTTAGAAAGAAAATTTAAATAGTAGTGCAATGAAATTAAATCCAAAGCACACTGCAAAAAAGTAAAGGAATAGATATTATATAATGTTCTGAAGCAACTTTATAAACACCCTCAATATCCCATATGAATCCCATAGAACATCTATGGATCCATATTAAAAAAAGCTTAAGAAAATATAATATTAAAAACAAAGAAGGATTAAAATCTAAAATTTCATTTAAATGGAATAATATCTCACGTAGTGATTAAAAAATTAGTTGGCACGATGCCAAAAAGATTACAAGAGGTAATTAAAATGAAGAGAGGACTGGCAGATCATTCATTTAAAATATTATGATTAATACAGTCATATGTACGGAAACTTTTTAAAATTTATTTTTATTATGTTTGTCTTTTTCTTTATTTTACTTGTTAATATATAAATGTATTGTTCTTTTCCTTTTCATTAATAATAAATGTTATGTAACTGAATATGCAAGAGTAAAAATTATTTATTTATTAATATTCCGACGATAATATTAAGAAAATTTTAGTACGGTGTACGGAGACTTTTTTGACTAATTGTATATCCATATATTTGGCAGTTATTGATTTCTTTGTCAGTATGTATGAAAATATTGATAAAAAGTATATATTGCTGTAGGCAGATTTTGCTTTTAAGCTGCTTGAGACATTAAATGGAAATAAATCAATTGTATACAATACAATTTTCGTACTTCAACATTTTATATAAATGATGTAACAAAAAATACTCTGATCAAATTGGATTATAAGTAACAAACATAGATTAAAAATTTATTTATCAAGCAATAGATATTAAATTAAATTTATTGTGTATAATATAAATTTACTTAATTGTGTAAGATCTCTCCGTTGCGCGATCATTTCTACAGCCTATATGTAAATATCCATCACTTCATATTGTAATACTTCATTCAATATATTTCTTATTTGTAAAGCACCATAATTGTCGCAATGTTAAATATTTGGATACCACCATCTGTTGGCAATATCAAAAAAAATATTGACGAAAATAGTCCGAGATAAAGGATATAATTTTACAAGAACTACTTTGGAAATGCCTTTGAGATTAACATTTATGTTTGGAATGTATGTATGTTACACAAGTATGTACATTTTATATATTTCTAACAGAGAAAGAGTATGATTTTTTCTTTATTCTTTTGAATCATAACTTGAATCATAACATAAATGTTGCAGACGTTTTTTATATCTATTTATATTATATTTGTACACTTTCCATAGAAGAAAGTGTTGCAATAAAATAACATCAAAATGTATTCAAATCTATTATTGTGTAAGATGTTGCATTCTTTGATAAAAATTGTACTAGCGAAATAGTAAGTCGATTACCAAGTGATATTCAGGATTTCAAAAGTACATTCAAAGTACAGTGAGTATAAAATTATTCTTACAACAATCAATTTGAATAAATATTTTGTAGAACTTTGTTTATTACAAAAAATGTTAGCGAAAAGTATATATTCTTAGAAATTTCTAAAACGATTATTGAAAAATAGATATTTATTTATATTTATTATGAATATAATATTAATAAATTCTCAGAAATTAGCAGAAAATGTACGGGTGATAAATATTTGTACAATCCTTGATTCGTGATATTATATTGTACATAGAATAAATACAAGATAATATCAATCTTATATGAATATATCTAGGATCAGTGTACCTGGAGACGTCGTCAATACAGATAGTGTTCTAAATTCATATAAAATGGGACGAAAAAGCAAGGAAACTCCTGAAGAAGAAAAGAAAATTATTATAAATTTGTATAATAAGTGCAAAACACTGAGTG
This sequence comes from Vespa crabro, assembly GCF_910589235.1. NCBI lineage: Eukaryota > Metazoa > Arthropoda > Insecta > Hymenoptera > Vespidae > Vespa > Vespa crabro. The sequence goes on from NW_025813610.1 coordinate 14,598, forward strand.
AAATGTTTAAAATTATAAATAGACCATGGTCCACGATTCAAAGAATCATTGACGAATATGGAAATCGAAGAATTATAAAAAATAAACGGACATTAATATAAAATAAATGGGTACACTGGCCAACGGATAATTTGAAAAATAAAACAAAATCAGAAGATAAGTGCATCGCTTCTGAACTTAAAAATAATCTTAATATTAATGTGTATAATATTACGTGCGTAATTTTTTGCGAGCTACGGGATATTATGTCAGAGTAGCCCGTAGAAAATATTTCGTAAATGAAGTTAATAGAATGAAACGATTAGAATTTGCGAAAGTATGTCAATGTTTCTATGGAGTACTGGAATCGTATTGTATTTACTGAAGAAAGTAAATTTAACATATTTGAGTCGAATGGAAGATGTACAATTGATGTGTGGAGAACGAAAATATCGAATATGAGAAAAACAATTTGTAGACATCCGTAAAGTATGGAGAAGGCTTGGCCACAGTTTAGAGCTATATGAATGCAAACAGAATTGGATCTTTCAATTTTATCGATGGTATCATGGATTATAAATTGTATATTAATAATTTAAAACATCTTTCAGCCAGTGCAAATAAAATTGGATTACAGAACAATTATGTGTTTTTAAAAAATAATGATCCAAAGCACAATGTTTACAATACACGACAGTGGATCCTGTATAATGCACCATATCAAATAAAAATCCTCCCACAGACCCCAGACTTGAAGGTTATAGAATATTTATAGGGTTATATCAAAGAAAAAATTCGTAATCATAACATTTCTTTAAAGAAAGATTTCAGAAATGCACTTGCAGAACAATTAAATAATATTTTTACTACTAAAACCAGAAATTTAGTAAATTCGATGCCACAAATGCTTAAAGCAATCATACAATCTAAAAGGAATCCCACTAGATACTAAAATTGTAAATAAATTATGTTTTGTTACGTTTATGTATTAAAATGTTTTGTTATACAAGCAGAAATGTACGAATACTTATTACGCATACATTTTTTGCTAATTTTAAGAATATGTATATGTATATATATATTGTCCATTCTGGTCCAATACCTTTTGCTATCTTTCTGGTAGTAACATGATTTCAAGCTCATACAATTTTCGGTCTTTGCTGGCAAAAAACTGACCGAGGTGGTTTTTGACATAATCATTTGAAGTGAAGATTTTACCGTCTAAAAAATTTTGCAGTAACCGGAACAAATAATAATCCGAATATGCCAGATCTGGAGAATATGGTGGGTGTGGCATTGTATCCCATTCAAGCTGTAAAAACTTTTGGCGAGAGACCAAACTTGTATGAGGTCTCGCATTATCTTGGTGGAACACTACATCTTTTCTGTTGAAGTGCATCATTCAGTTTGTCCAGCTGATGACAGTAGACTTCCGAATTAATTGTTGTTTTATCCGTTAAAATTTGAAAAAAAAACGATTCCTTTAAAATCCCGCCAAACAGACAGCATCACCTTTTTTTGATGGTTATTGGCTTTGGATATGTTTGAAACGGTTCATTTTTTTGCTCTATGATCTCTTGTGTTTGACATTGTTATATATAACCCATTTTCCGTCCCCAGTAATGATGCTCTTCAAAAATGGATCATTTTCGTGACGTTTGAGAAGCGAATCACTGATTTCAACGCGACGATATAAATTTCTCTTCGTGAGAACATGGGGAATCTATATATCGAGCTTCGAGGTTAAATCCAGACCTTTCAAGAGGTCATAAACAGTTGAACTTGATAAATTTAAGCTCTCACCGATCTTACGTGTTGTTATTCACCGGTTTGCATCAACTAATGCCTTTATCGTGTCTTTATCAGCTTCAACAGGCCTTCCAGAACATGATGCATCTTCGACATCA
>NW_025813611.1:0-14852 GCF_910589235.1 Vespa crabro
AACGTAATCGACATACGCGAATTTCGGTATATGCGAAGATAAAATCGTGAAATCTTTAATAATACTTGTGCCACAGTTAGAAAAATGTTACCAATCGATTCAGAACATTGCATTTCATAAGATCAAACATCTATTTTATATTGGAATCAAAGTTTTTAACATTCTTTCATATCGTATATACGATTTTTCGCTCATATACGCGTATCGTCGAAAAACGAAAACTTGAAATCTCGTTCAATTTCAATGATTTTATATTCTATCGATGCAGAATAAAGAATATAACAAGAATATAACGTTTTTACTATGTTTAAATACGCGTTTTCATATGATAATTGTCGAAAAACGTAATCGTCATACGCGAATTTCGGTATATGCGAAGATAAAATCGTGAAATCTTTAATAATACTTGTGCCACAGTTAGAAAAATGTTACCAATCGATTCAGAACATTGCATTTCATAAGATCAAACATCTATTTTATATTGGAATCAAAGTTTTTAACATTCTTTCATATCGTATATACGATTTTTCGCTCATATACGCGTATCGTCGAAAAACGAAAACTTGAAATCTCGTTCAATTTCAATGATTTTAAATTCTATCGATGCAGAATAAAGAATATAACAAGAATATAACGTTTTTACTATGTTTAAATACGCGTTTTCATATGATAATTGTCGAAAAACGTAATCGACATACGCGAATTTCGGTATATGCGAAGATAAAATCGTGAAATCTTTAATAATACTTGTGCCACAGTTAGAAAAATGTTACCAATCGATTCAGAACATTGCATTTCATAAGATCAAACATCTATTTTATATTGGAATCAAAGTTTTTAACATTCTTTCATATCGTATATACGATTTTTCGCTCATATACGCGTATCGTCGAAAAACGAAAACTTGAAATCTCGTTCAATTTCAATGATTTTATATTCCATCGATGCAGAATAAAGAATATAACAAGAATATAACGTTTCTACTATGTTTAAATACGCGTTTTCATATGATAATTGTCGAAAAACGTAATCGACATACGCGAATTTCGGTATATGCGAAGATAAAATCGTGAAATCTTTAATAATACTTGTGCCACAGTTAGAAAAATGTTACCAATCGATTCAGAACATTGCATTTCATAAGATCAAACATCTATTTTATATCGGAATCAAAGTTTTTAACATTCTTTCATATCGTATATACGATTTTTCGCTCATATACGCGTATCGTCGAAAAACGTAAACTTGAAATCTCGTTCAATTTCAATGATTTTATATTCTATCGATGCAGAATAAAGAATATAACAAGAATATAACGTTTTTACTATGTTTAAATACGCGTTTTCATATGATAATTGTCGAAAAACGTAATCGACATACGCGAATTTCGGTATATGCGAAGATAAAATCGTGAAATCTTTAATAATACTTGTGCCACAGTTAGAAAAATGTTACCAATCGATTCAGAACATTGCATTTCATAAGATCAAACATCTATTTTATATTGGAATCAAAGTTTTTAACATTCTTTCATATCGTATATACGATTTTTCGCTCATATACGCGTATCGTCGAAAAACGAAAACTTGAAATCTCGTTCAATTTCAATGATTTTATATTCTATCGATGCAGAATAAAGAATATAACAAGAATATAACGTTTTTACTATGTTTAAATACGCGTTTTCATATGATAATTGTCGAAAAACGTAATCGACATACGCGAATTTCGGTATATGCGAAGATAAAATCGTGAAATCTTTAATAATACTTGTGCCACAGTTAGAAAAATGTTACCAATCGATTCAGAACATTGCATTTCATAAGATCAAACATCTATTTTATATTGGAATCAAAGTTTTTAACATTCTTTCATATCGTATATACGATTTTTCGCTCATATACGCGTATCGTCGAAAAACGAAAACTTGAAATCTCGTTCAATTTCATTGATTTTATATTCTATCGATGCAGAATAAAGAATATAACAAGAATATAACGTTTTTACTATGTTTAAATACGCGTTTTCATATGATAATTGTCGAAAAACGTAATCGACATACGCGAATTTCGGTATATGCGAAGATAAAATTGTGAAATCTTTAATAATACTTGTGCCACAGTTAGAAAAATGTTACCAATCGTTTCAGAACATTGCATTTCATAAGATCAAACATCTATTTTATATTGGAATAAAAGTTTTTAACATTCTTTCATATCGTATATACGATTTTTCGCTCATATACGCGTATCGTCGAAAAACGAAAACTTGAAATCTCGTTCAATTTCAATGATTTTATATTCTATCGATGCAGAATAAAGAATATAACAAGAATATAACGTTTTTACTATGTTTAAATACGCGTTTTCATATGATAATTGTCGAAAAACGTAATCGACATACGCGAATTTCGGTATATGCGAAGATAAAATCGTGAAATCTTTAATAATACTTGTGCCACAGTTAGAAAAATGTTACCAATCGATTCAGAACATTGCATTTCATAAGATCAAACATCTATTTTATATTGGAATCAAAGTTTTTAATATTCTTTCATATCGTATATACGATTTTTCGCTCATATACGCGTATCGTCGAAAAACGAAAACTTGAAATCTCGTTCAATTTCAATGATTTTATATTCTATCGATGCAGAATAAAGAATATAACAAGAATATAACGTTTTTACTATGTTTAAATACGCGTTTTCATATGATAATTGTCGAAAAACGTAATCGACATACGCGAATTTCGGTATATGCGAAGATAAAATCGTGAAATCTTTAATAATACTTGTGCCACAGTTAGGAAAATGTTACCAATCGATTCAGAACATTGCATTTCATAAGATCAAACATCTATTTTATATTGGAATCAAAGTTTTTAACATTCTTTCATATCGTATATACGATTTTTCGCTCATATACGCGTATCGTCGAAAAACGAAAACTTGAAATCTCGTTCAATTTCAATGATTTTATATTCTATCGATGCAGAATAAAGAATATAACAAGAATATAACGTTTTTACTATGTTTAAATACGCGTTTTCATATGATAATTGTCGAAAAACGTAATCGACATACGCGAATTTCGGTATATGCGAAGATAAAATCGTGAAATCTTTAATAATACTTGTGCCACAGTTAGAAAAATGTTACCAATCGATTCAGAACATTGCATTTCATAAGATCAAACATCTATTTTATATTGGAATCAAAGTTTTTAACATTCTTTCATATCGTATATACGATTTTTCGCTCATATACGCGTATCGTCGAAAAACGAAAACTTGAAATCTCGTTCAATTTCAATGATTTTATATTCTATCGATGCAGAATAAAGAATATAACAAGAATATAACGTTTTTACTATGTTTAAATACGCGTTTTCATATGATAATTGTCGAAAAACGTAATCGACATACGCGAATTTCGGTATATGCGAAGATAAAATTGTGAAATCTTTAATAATACTTGTGCCACAGTTATAAAAATGTTACCAATCGATTCAGAACATTGCATTTCATAAGATCAAACATCTATTTTATATTGGAATCAAAGTTTTTAACATTCTTTCATATCGTATATACGATTTTTCGCTCATATACGCGTATCGTCGAAAAACGAAAACTTGAAATCTCGTTCAATTTCATTGATTTTATATTCTATCGATGCAGAATAAAGAATATAACAAGAATATAACGTTTTTACTATGTTTAAATACGCGTTTTCATATGATAATTGTCGAAAAACGTAATCGACATACGCGAATTTCGGTATATGCGAAGATAAAATCGTGAAATCTTTAATAATACTTGTGCCACAGTTAGAAAAATGTTACCAATCGATTCAGAACATTGCATTTCATAAGATCAAACATCTATTTTATATTGGAATCAAAGTTTTTAACATTCTTTCATATCGCATATACGATTTTTCGCTCATATACGCGTATCGTCGAAAAACGAAAACTTGAAATCTCGTTCAATTTCAATGATTTTATATTCTATCGATGCAGAATAAAGAATATAACAAGAATATAACGTTTTTACTATGTTTAAATACGCGTTTTCATATGATAATTGTCGAAAAACGTAATCGACATACGCGAATTTCGGTATATGCGAAGATAAAATCGTGAAATCTTTAATAATACTTGTGCCACAGTTAGAAAAATGTTACCAATCGATTCAGAACATTGCATTTCATAAGATCAAACATCTATTTTATATTGGAATCAAAGTTTTTAACATTCTTTCATATCGTATATACGATTTTTCGCTCATATACGCGTATCGTCGAAAAACGAAAACTTGAAATCTCGTTCAATTTCAATGATTTTATATTCTATCGATGCAGAATAAAGAATATAACAAGAATATAACGTTTTTACTATGTTTAAATACGCGTTTTCATATGATAATTGTCGAAAAACGTAATCGTCATACGCGAATTTCGGTATATGCGAAGATAAAATCGTGAAATCTTTAATAATACTTGTGCCACAGTTAGAAAAATGTTACCAATCGATTCAGAACATTGCATTTCATAAGATCAAACATCTATTTTATATTGGAATCAAAGTTTTTAACATTCTTTCATATCGTATATACGATTTTTCGCTCATATACGCGTATCGTCGAAAAACGAAAACTTGAAATCTCGTTCAATTTCAATGATTTTATATTCTATCGATGCAGAATAAAGAATATAACAAGAATATAACGTTTTTACTATGTTTAAATACGCGTTTTCATATGATAATTGTCGAAAAACTTAATCGACATACGCGAATTTCGGTATATGCGAAGATAAAATCGTGAAATCTTTAATAATACTTGTGCCACAGTTAGAAAAATGTTACCAATCGATTCAGAACATTGCATTTCATAAGATCAAACATCTATTTTATATTGGAATCAAAGTTTTTAACATTCTTTCATATCGTATATACGATTTTTCGCTCATATACGCGTATCGTCGAAAAACGAAAACTTGAAATCTCGTTCAATTTCATTGATTTTATATTCCATCGATGCAGAATAAAGAATATAACAAGAATATAACGTTTCTACTATGTTTAAATATGCGTTTTCATATGATAATTGTCGAAAAACGTAATCGACATACGCGAATTTCGGTATATGCGAAGATAAAATCGTGAAATCTTTAATAATACTTGTGCCACAGTTAGAAAAATGTTACCAATCGATTCAGAACATTGCATTTCATAAGATCAAACATCTATTTTATATTGGAATCAAAGTTTTTAACATTCTTTCATATCGTATATACGATTTTTCGCTCATATACGCGTATCGTCGAAAAACGAAAACTTGAAATCTCGTTCAATTTCATTGATTTTATATTCTATCGATGCAGAATAAAGAATATAACAAGAATATAACGTTTTTACTATGTTTAAATACGCGTTTTCATATGATAATTGTCGAAAAACGTAATCGACATACGCGAATTTCGGTATATGCGAAGATAAAATCGTGAAATCTTTAATAATACTTGTGCCACAGTTAGAAAAATGTTACCAATCGATTCAGAACATTGCATTTCATAAGATCAAACATCTATTTTATATTGGAATCAAAGTTTTTAACATTCTTTCATATCGTATATACGATTTTTCGCTCATATACGCGTATCGTCGAAAAACGAAAACTTGAAATCTCGTTCAATTTCAATGATTTTATATTCTATCGATGCAGAATAAAGAATATAACAAGAATATAACGTTTTTACTATGTTTAAATACGCGTTTTCATATGATAATTGTCGAAAAACGTAATCGACATACGCGAATTTCGGTATATGCGAAGATAAAATCGTGAAATCTTTAATAATACTTGTGCCACAGTTAGAAAAATGTTACCAATCGATTCAGAACATTGCATTTCATAAGATCAAACATCTATTTTATATTGGAATCAAAGTTTTTAACATTCTTTCATATCGCATATACGATTTTTCGCTCATATACGCGTATCGTCGAAAAACGAAAACTTGAAATCTCGTTCAATTTCAATGATTTTATATTCTATCGATGCAGAATAAAGAATATAACAAGAATATAACGTTTTTACTATGTTTAAATACGCGTTTTCATATGATAATTGTCGAAAAACGTAATCGACATACGCGAATTTCGGTATATGCGAAGATAAAATCGTGAAATCTTTAATAATACTTGTGCCACAGTTAGAAAAATGTTACCAATCGATTCAGAACATTGCATTTCATAAGATCAAACATCTATTTTATATTGGAATCAAAGTTTTTAACATTCTTTCATATCGTATATACGATTTTTCGCTCATATACGCGTATCGTCGAAAAACGAAAACTTGAAATCTCGTTCAATTTCAATGATTTTATATTCTATCGATGCAGAATAAAGAATATAACAAGAATATAACGTTTTTACTATGTTTAAATACGCGTTTTCATATGATAATTGTCGAAAAACGTAATCGTCATACGCGAATTTCGGTATATGCGAAGATAAAATCGTGAAATCTTTAATAATACTTGTGCCACAGTTAGAAAAATGTTACCAATCGATTCAGAACATTGCATTTCATAAGATCAAACATCTATTTTATATTGGAATCAAAGTTTTTAACATTCTTTCATATCGTATATACGATTTTTCGCTCATATACGCGTATCGTCGAAAAACGAAAACTTGAAATCTCGTTCAATTTCATTGATTTTATATTCTATCGATGCAGAATAAAGAATATAACAAGAATATAACGTTTTTACTATGTTTAAATACGCGTTTTCATATGATAATTGTCGAAAAACTTAATCGACATACGCGAATTTCGGTATATGCGAAGATAAAATCGTGAAATCTTTAATAATACTTGTGCCACAGTTAGAAAAATGTTACCAATCGATTCAGAACATTGCATTTCATAAGATCAAACATCTATTTTATATTGGAATCAAAGTTTTTAACATTCTTTCATATCGTATATACGATTTTTCGCTCATATACGCGTATCGTCGAAAAACGAAAACTTGAAATCTCGTTCAATTTCAATGATTTTATATTCCATCGATGCAGAATAAAGAATATAACAAGAATATAACGTTTCTACTATGTTTAAATATGCGTTTTCATATGATAATTGTCGAAAAACGTAATCGACATACGCGAATTTCGGTATATGCGAAGATAAAATCGTGAAATCTTTAATAATACTTGTGCCACAGTTAGAAAAATGTTACCAATCGATTCAGAACATTGCATTTCATAAGATCAAACATCTATTTTATATTGGAATCAAAGTTTTTAACATTCTTTCATATCGTATATACGATTTTTCGCTCATATACGCGTATCGTCGAAAAACGAAAACTTGAAATCTCGTTCAATTTCAATGATTTTATATTCTATCGATGCAGAATAAAGAATATAACAAGAATATAACGTTTTTACTATGTTTAAATACGCGTTTTCATATGATAATTGTCGAAAAACGTAATCGACATACGCGAATTTCGGTATATGCGAAGATAAAATTGTGAAATCTTTAATAATACTTGTGCCACAGTTAGAAAAATGTTACCAATCGATTCAGAACATTGCATTTCATAAGATCAAACATCTATTTTATATTGGAATCAAAGTTTTTAACATTCTTTCATATCGTATATACGATTTTTCGCTCATATACGCGTATCGTCGAAAAACGAAAACTTGAAATCTCGTTCAATTTCATTGATTTTATATTCTATCGATGCAGAATAAAGAATATAACAAGAATATAACGTTTTTACTATGTTTAGATACGCGTTTTCATATGATAATTGTCGAAAAACGTAATCGACATACGCGAATTTCGGTATATGCGAAGATAAAATCGTGAAATCTTTAATAATACTTGTGCCACAGTTAGAAAAATGTTACCAATCGATTCAGAACATTGCATTTCATAAGATCAAACATCTATTTTATATTGGAATCAAAGTTTTTAACATTCTTTCATATCGTATATACGATTTTTCGCTCATATACGCGTATCGTCGAAAAACGAAAACTTGAAATCTCGTTCAATTTCAATGATTTTATATTCTATCGATGCAGAATAAAGAATATAACAAGAATATAACGTTTTTACTATGTTTAAATACGCGTTTTCATATGATAATTGTCGATAAACGTAATCGACATACGCGAATTTCGGTATATGCGAAGATAAAATCGTGAAATCTTTAATAATACTTGTGCCACAGTTAGAAAAATGTTACCAATCGATTCAGAACATTGCATTTCATAAGATCAAACATCTATTTTATATTGGAATCAAAGTTTTTAACATTCTTTCATATCGTATATACGATTTTTCGCTCATATACGCGTATCGTCGAAAAACGAAAACTTGAAATCTCGTTCAATTTCAATGATTTTATATTCTATCGATGCAGAATAAAGAATATAACAAGAATATAACGTTTTTACTATGTTTAAATACGCGTTTTCATATGATAATTGTCGAAAAACGTAATCGACATACGCGAATTTCGGTATATGCGAAGATAAAATCGTGAAATCTTTAATAATACTTGTGCCACAGTTAGAAAAATGTTACCAATCGATTCAGAACATTGCATTTCATAAGATCAAACATCTATTTTATATTGGAATCAAAGTTTTTAACATCCTTTCATATCGTATATACGATTTTTCGCTCATATACGCGTATCGTCGAAAAACGAAAACTTGAAATCTCGTTCAATTTCAATGATTTTATATTCTGTCGATGCAGAATAAAGAATATAACAAGAATATAACGTTTTTACTATGTTTAAATACGCGTTTTCATATGATAATTGTCGAAAAACGTAATCGACATACGCGAATTTCGGTATATGCGAAGATAAAATCGTGAAATCTTTAATAATACTTGTGCCACAGTTAGAAAAATGTTACCAATCGATTCAGAACATTGCATTTCATAAGATCAAACATCTATTTTATATTGGAATCAAAGTTTTTAACATTCTTTCATATCGTATATACGATTTTTCGCTCATATACGCGTATCGTCGAAAAACGAAAACTTGAAATCTCGTTCAATTTCAATGATTTTATATTCTATCGATGCAGAATAAAGAATATAACAAGAATATAACGTTTTTACTATGTTTAAATACGCGTTTTCATATGATAATTGTCGAAAAACGTAATCGACATACGCGAATTTCGGTATATGCGAAGATAAAATCGTGAAATCTTTAATAATACTTGTGCCACAGTTAGAAAAATGTTACCAATCGATTCAGAACATTGCATTTCATAAGATCAAACATCTATTTTATATTGGAATCAAAGTTTTTAACATTCTTTCATATCGTATATACGATTTTTCGCTCATATACGCGTATCGTCGAAAAACGAAAACTTGAAATCTCGTTCAATTTCAATGATTTTATATTCTATCGATGCAGAATAAAGAATATAACAAGAATATAACGTTTTTACTATGTTTAAATACGCGTTTTCATATGATAATTGTCGAAAAACGTAATCGACATACGCGAATTTCGGTATATGCGAAGATAAAATCGTGAAATCTTTAATAATACTTGTGCCACAGTTAGAAAAATGTTACCAATCGATTCAGAACATTGCATTTCATAAGATCAAACATCTATTTTATATTGGAATCAAAGTTTTTAACATTCTTTCATATCGTATATACGATTTTTCGCTCATATACGCGTATCGTCGAAAAACGAAAACTTGAAATCTCGTTCAATTTCAATGATTTTATATTCTATCGATGCAGAATAAAGAATATAACAAGAATATAACGTTTTTACTATGTTTAAATACGCGTTTTCATATGATAATTGTCGAAAAACGTAATCGACATACGCGAATTTCGGTATATGCGAAGATAAAATCGTGAAATCTTTAATAATACTTGTGCCACAGTTAGAAAAATGTTACCAATCGATTCAGAACATTGCATTTCATAAGATCAAACATCTATTTTATATTGGAATCAAAGTTCTTAACATTCTTTCATATCGTATATACGATTTTTCGCTCATATACGCGTATCGTCGAAAAACGAAAACTTGAAATCTCGTTCAATTTCAATGATTTTATATTCTATCGATGCAGAATAAAGAATATAACAAGAATATAACGTTTTTACTATGTTTAAATACGCGTTTTCATATGATAATTGTCGAAAAACGTAATCGACATACGCGAATTTCGGTATATGCGAAGATAAAATCGTGAAATCTTTAATAATACTTGTGCCACAGTTAGAAAAATGTTACCAATCGATTCAGAACATTGCATTTCATAAGATCAAACATCTATTTTATATTGGAATCAAAGTTTTTAACATTCTTTCATATCGTATATACGATTTTTCGCTCATATACGCGTATCGTCGAAAAACGAAAACTTGAAATCTCGTTCAATTTCAATGATTTTATATTCTATCGATGCAGAATAAAGAATATAACAAGAATATAACGTTTTTACTATGTTTAAATACGCGTTTTCATATGATAATTGTCGAAAAACGTAATCGACATACGCGAATTTCGGTATATGCGAAGATAAAATCGTGAAATCTTTAATAATACTTGTGCCACAGTTAGAAAAATGTTACCAATCGATTCAGAACATTGCATTTCATAAGATCAAACATCTATTTTATATTGGAATCAAAGTTTTTAACATTCTTTCATATCGTATATACGATTTTTCGCTCATATACGCGTATCGTCGAAAAACGAAAACTTGAAATCTCGTTCAATTTCAATGATTTTATATTCTATCGATGCAGAATAAAGAATATAACAAGAATATAACGTTTTTACTATGTTTAAATACGCGTTTTCATATGATAATTGTCGAAAAACGTAATCGACATACGCGAATTTCGGTATATGCGAAGATAAAATCGTGAAATCTTTAATAATACTTGTGCCACAGTTAGAAAAATGTTACCAATCGATTCAGAACATTGCATTTCATAAGATCAAACATCTATTTTATATTGGAATCAAAGTTTTTAACATTCTTTCATATCGTATATACGATTTTTCGCTCATATACGCGTATCGTCGAAAAACGAAAACTTGAAATCTCGTTCAATTTCAATGATTTTATATTCTATCGATGCAGAATAAAGAATATAACAAGAATATAACGTTTTTACTATGTTTAAATACGCGTTTTCATATGATAATTGTCGAAAAACGTAATCGACATACGCGAATTTCGGTATATGCGAAGATAAAATCGTGAAATCTTTAATAATACTTGTGCCACAGTTAGAAAAATGTTACCAATCGATTCAGAACATTGCATTTCATAAGATCAAACATCTATTTTATATTGGAATCAAAGTTTTTAACATTCTTTCATATCGTATATACGATTTTTCGCTCATATACGCGTATCGTCGAAAAACGAAAACTTGAAATCTCGTTCAATTTCAATGATTTTATATTCTATCGATGCAGAATAAAGAATATAACAAGAATATAACGTTTTTACTATGTTTAAATACGCGTTTTCATATGATAATTGTCGAAAAACGTAATCGACATACGCGAATTTCGGTATATGCGAAGATAAAATCGTGAAATCTTTAATAATACTTGTGCCACAGTTAGAAAAATGTTACCAATCGATTCAGAACATTGCATTTCATAAGATCAAACATCTATTTTATATTGGAATCAAAGTTTTTAACATTCTTTCATATCGTATATACGATTTTTCGATCATATACGCGTATCGTCGAAAAACGAGAACTAGAAATCTCGTTCAATTTCAATGATTTTATATTCTATCGATGCAGAATAAAGAATATAACAAGAATATAACGTTTTTACTATGTTTAAATACGCGTTTTCATATGATAATTGTCGAAAAACGTAATCGACATACGCGAATTTCGGTATATGCGAAGATAAAATCGTGAAATCTTTAATAATACTTGTGCCACAGTTAGAAAAATGTTACCAATCGATTCAGAACATTGCATTTCATAAGATCAAACATCTATTTTATATTGGAATCAAAGTTCTTAACATTCTTTCATATCGTATATACGATTTTTCGCTCATATACGCGTATCGTCGAAAAACGAAAACTTGAAATCTCGTTCAATTTCAATGATTTTATATTCTATCGATGCAGAATAAAGAATATAACAAGAATATAACGTTTTTACTATGTTTAAATACGCGTTTTCATATGATAATTGTCGAAAAACGTAATCGACATACGCGAATTTCGGTATATGCGAAGATAAAATCGTGAAATCTTTAATAATACTTGTGCCACAGTTAGAAAAATGTTACCAATCGATTCAGAACATTGCATTTCATAAGATCAAACATCTATTTTATATTGGAATCAAAGTTTTTAACATTCTTTCATATCGTATATACGATTTTTCGCTCATATACGCGTATCGTCGAAAAACGAAAACTTGAAATCTCGTTCAATTTCAATGATTTTATATTCTGTCGATGCAGAATAAAGAATATAACAAGAATATAACGTTTTTACTATGTTTAAATACGCGTTTTCATATGATAATTGTCGAAAAACGTAATCGACATACGCGAATTTCGGTATATGCGAAGATAAAATCGTGAAATCTTTAATAATACTTGTGCTACAGTTAGAAAAATGTTACCAATCGATTCAGAACATTGCATTTCATAAGATCAAACATCTATTTTATATTGGAATCAAAGTTTTTAACATTCTTTCATATCGTATATACGATTTTTCGCTCATATACGCGTATCGTCGAAAAACGAAAACTTGAAATCTCGTTCAATTTCAATGATTTTATATTCTATCGATGCAGAATAAAGAATATAACAAGAATATAACGTTTTTACTATGTTTAAATACGCGTTTTCATATGATAATTGTCGAAAAACGTAATCGACATACGCGAATTTCGGTATATGCGAAGATAAAATCGTGAAATCTTTAATAATACTTGTGCCACAGTTAGAAAAATGTTACCAATCGATTCAGAACATTGCATTTCATAAGATCAAACATCTATTTTATATTGGAATCAAAGTTTTTAACATTCTTTCATATCGTATATACGATTTTTCGCTCATATACGCGTATCGTCGAAAAACGAAAACTTGAAATCTCGTTCAATTTCAATGATTTTATATTCTATCGATGCAGATAAAGAATATAACAAGAATATAACGTTTTTACTATGTTTAAATACGCGTTTTCATATGATAATTGTCGAAAAACGTAATCGACATACGCGAATTTCGGTATATGCGAAGATAAAATCGTGAAATCTTTAATAATACTTGTGCCACAGTTAGAAAAATGTTACCAATCGATTCAGAACATTGCATTTCATAAGATCAAACATCTATTTTATATTGGAATCAAAGTTTTTAACATTCTTTCATATCGTATATACGATTTTTCGCTCATATACGCGTATCGTCGAAAAACGAAAACTTGAAATCTCGTTCAATTTCAATGATTTTATATTCTATCGATGCAGAATAAAGAATATAACAAGAATATAACGTTTTTACTATGTTTAAATACGCGTTTTCATATGATAATTGTCGAAAAACGTAATCGACATACGCGAATTTCGGTATATGCGAAGATAAAATCGTGAAATCTTTAATAATACTTGTGCCACAGTTAGAAAAATGTTACCAATCGATTCAGAACATTGCATTTCATAAGATCAAACATCTATTTTATATTGGAATCAAAGTTTTTAACATTCTTTCATATCGTATATACGATTTTTCGCTCATATACGCGTATCGTCGAAAAACGAAAACTTGAAATCTCGTTCAATTTCAATGATTTTATATTCTATCGATGCAGAATAAAGAATATAACAAGAATATAACGTTTTTACTATGTTTAAATACGCGTTTTCATATGATAATTGTCGAAAAACGTAATCGACATACGCGAATTTCGGTATATGCGAAGATAAAATCGTGAAATCTTTAATAATACTTGTGCCACAGTTAGAAAAATGTTACCAATCGATTCAGAACATTGCATTTCATAAGATCAAACATCTATTTTATATTGGAATCAAAGTTTTTAACATTCTTTCATATCGTATATACGATTTTTCGCTCATATACGCGTATCGTCGAAAAACGAAAACTTGAAATCTCGTTCAATTTCAATGATTTTATATTCTATCGATGCAGAATAAAGAATATAACAAGAATATAACGTTTTTACTATGTTTAAATACGCGTTTTCATATGATAATTGTCGAAAAACGTAATCGACATACGCGAATTTCGGTATATGCGAAGATAAAATCGTGAAATCTTTAATAATACTTGTGCCACAGTTAGAAAAATGTTACCAATCGATTCAGAACATTGCATTTCATAAGATCAAACATCTATTTTATATTGGAATCAAAGTTTTTAACATTCTTTCATATCGTATATACGATTTTTCGCTCATATACGCGTATCGTCGAAAAACGAAAACTTGAAATCTCGTTCAATTTCAATGATTTTATATTCTATCGATGCAGAATAAAGAATATAACAAGAATATAACGTTTTTACTATGTTTAAATACGCGTTTTCATATGATAATTGTCGAAAAACGTAATCGACATACGCGAATTTCGGTATATGCGAAGATAAAATCGTGAAATCTTTAATAATACTTGTGCCACAGTTAGAAAAATGTTACCAATCGATTCAGAACATTGCATTTCATAAGATCAAACATCTATTTTATATTGGAATCAAAGTTCTTAACATTCTTTCATATCGTATATACGATTTTTCG
>NW_025813612.1:0-12500 GCF_910589235.1 Vespa crabro
GAAACTCTTAGTATCCTCTCATACACATTCCTCTTTCGATACTCCTCCCCTTTTGAGGTTCAATTATAATTTTGTATCGAGGAAATTTACTTTGATTATTGGGTCACACATCTTTCTTTCTTTATTTATTATTAATTTCTACGTCATCTTTATTACAAAATAACTACACCATCTTATATATATACATATATATATATATATATATATATATATATATATACATATATATATATATATACATATATATATATATATATATATATATGTTTACATATATATGTTTGTCCACATATACATACTTTTCTATATGTTTTCATGATTTTATGTTTTTATGTCTTATTTTATGTTTTCATAACTCGATATGTATATATATGTATATTTTTTTAAATTAATTTCTACGTAACTTTTTTGTAATTACGTAAGTTTACGATTTTATATAGAATATATTTATTTTTATATACATAAATATATTTATGTATGTTTTCCTTCTTACGTCTGTTTTAATTTGTTTTTCTTTTTTTTTCTGTAGACTATACTAATATATAATATGTAATATGTAATTTTATGTATATTATATTTTTTATATTTTTATTTATATATAAGTATACACACACACACATACTAATGTGTAATTTTTTATTATGACGTTCACTCTATGATTTTTTATAATTATTGATATACATATTCTAAATAAATATATTTATATATCTTCCTCTTTATAAATTTCTTTTTCTGTTTCTTTTCCCCTCATTCTCCCCCTTTCTTTTTTTTCTTTTTACTTTTTCACGTAATTTCACTTTTGTCAACAGTTTCGTAGTACGCGCTAATGACCAGTTTCACTCAGGGGTATCTCTCTAATTGTATTATCGTCCACGTTCATACCTCGATTTCTTTCAAACTCACGTTGATTTTTCACGACGAATATATCCAAAGATTTTAAACCAAATGTCACGATATTAAACGATCGTTCCAAAAAAAAATAATTCTAAAATCATCTTGAGAATGTATTATATTGACGATAATAATAATTATAAAAATTATTTATTACTGTATTTTATTAAATAACAATAAATAATTTTATAAAATATTATAAATTCTTCATTAATAACAATGTATAGTAATAGTAATATAATAATCTAAAATATATTATTGCTATAAATATAATAATAATAAGAAGAAAATGAATATATATTTTCACATTAATAATTGATAAAAATTATCATTATATTGGTAAAAGTTATTAAACACACACACATACACAAATATATAAATATTATTATACTATTACTACAATGAAATCGTAAATTTTAGATAAAAAAGAATTCCGCGATTATGATAAAATAAACAAATGTATATGTTGATAGCGAAAATTTATAATTTATATGAGAAAAATAGAGAAAGAAAGTGAATTTATGGCTTCAAGTTTCTAAGCCTACTTAGTTCTGGCATGTCAATAGTATTAGAAAAAAAGGGAAATGAAAAATATATACGTATACATACACACAAGTGTGCAGATAAAAGCGCGTATTTAGCTAGACACGTCGCGTCGCACCGCACCATGGCAAATTAGAAGATAATAAAAAAAGGTTTCCATAACCGGTTTCTTGTCTATCGTGTACGGTTTCACCGAAGATACTCGAAACCACGGTACGAATATAACCGATCAAAGAAGCTCGTTAATGTGAAAAGAGTGAAACAGAGAAAGGAAAGAGAGAAAGAGGCGAAGACAAACAGACAGACAGACGAAGAGAGAGAGAGAGAGAGAGAGAGAGAGAGAGAAAGAGAGAGAGAGAGAGAGAGAGAGAGAGAGAGAGAGAGAGAGAGAGAGAGAGTGGAAGGAAGAGAGATAAAAAAGAGGAGAGATAGGAACAGAGATAAATAGAGATAGTAGAGTTAATACTTGTCCTCATTCTCTGTTCTTTACTATTCAAATCACTTTTTTCCCACTTTTACAATGATATAACAAGATGACTAAAATGTTTGTAATCTCGCTCATACAAGTCAATCATCAAACAAGTCTAGTTTACATGAGAGACAAAGAAGACAATTATATTCGACTTGAAATATTAAACAAAAGAAACGACAAAATTGAACTATGTTTTACTTTCTTTTTTTTTCCCCCTATAAAACAAAAATAAAAACAAGAATGCTTGCTCGAAAAAAAAATAAAATAAATCAAATCAAATAAATAAATAAATAATATTAATATTTAATAATACTTTATATAATAATAAATAAATAAACAATAATTTATTTAAAATAGAAAAAAACCACACTATAAATTGTTTTAGAATCATAGTAAACATAAAATGGTTATATCTTCCTAACTTATCTCGATAATTTATTTATTTAATAATTTATTTGTCTAAACAAGAAATTGTATTGTCAGTATTATATATATATATGTATAGTATTACAAGTCGTTTTGAAAAGATAAATAAATATGACAAAATATTTTCTAAGTCTTTAATAATTTATTTATAATTTCTACTTCTTATTTATTTATTCATTTACTTATCTCAAGAATACATTGTATTATCAGAATTAAAAAAAAAATACATATATATTATAATATTTATTTCAAAAAAAGGATAAAATAATAAAAAAATTACACAATTCTAAATTTCCTACACATTTTATAATTTATTTAACGTTTAATAATCAAATTAACATTTCTATTTGTTAAACAAAAAAAAACCAACAATAACCATAATGACAAAAAAAATTATAATATTACTATTTACGATCTGATAAAGAAACAAAATTACAAACATTTAAAAAGGCAAAAGTCGATTGTCCTTATCTAAAAAAAATCACGAAAGGAAAGAAAAAAAATCATTATCAGCGATTGCGATTAAATCTCGAATATATCGAATAATGAGGGATATCGTTGTCTCAAGCGTAATTGACGAGCATTGACGTGTAATAAAATAATATGAATCACGATTAAGATAATGATCGAGGGAAACTCGAAATGGTGGTGGCAGCATAGTGGGTGAGGGAGAGGAGGTGATTGTGGTAATGACGTTATGGCGTTGTTGTGCTCTCTCCCCCCTCCTCCCCTCTCTCTACGTTCATTTCAACAAGTTAGAAAGAGAAAGACAGAACTCATGAAGAAATGAAATGGAAAAACACGGTACTCTGTGATTTCACGGCTGAGGCAAACGCGAAGAAGATTCACAATCACGCTTCGTGATTCATTCTACGATTTACGATGAGAAAAAATATTGCTGAGGACAGACGGACGAGGATGGTTCGAGAGTAGTAGTAGTAGTAGTAGTAGTAGTAGTAGTAGTAGTAGTAGTAGTAGTAGTAGTAGTAGTAGTAGTAGTAGTAGTAGTAGTAGTAGTAGTAGTAGTAGTAGTAGTAGTAGTAGTAGTAGTAGTAGTAGTAATAGTAATAATAATAATAATAATAATAATAATAATAATAATAATAATAATAATAATAATAATAATAATAATAATAATAATAATAATAATAATAATAATAATAATAATAATAATAATAATAATAATAATAATAATAATAATAATAATAATAATAATAATAATAATAATAATAATAATAATAATAATAATAATAATAATAATAATAATAATAATAATAATAATAATAATAATAATAATAATAATAATAATAATAATAATAATAATAATAATAATAATAATAATAATGAAAAAAGGAAAAAAATTCGTTCATTGCTCTCACTTTTTGTATCAAAACTATGTACATGATTCTCTTTTTTTTTTCTTCATAACTATAAAAAAGATAAAAAAATAAATGAATTTATAATTAAAAAAAAATATATATATATATATATATATATATATATATATATAAATCTACAAAATATTAGAAAAGAATAGAAAAGGAAAGAGAAACTTATTTTTATAAGAAGGGTTATAGAAATGTTTATAAAATTTAAATTGAACCTTAAATTGTATAAGAATATTAGAAAATAGAATAGAAATAGAGGAAGAAATATCTATATCAATAAGGAGTGACATGAAAAAATTCTTTTTAATTATATCGAACATTAAATCGCAAGTATTGTGAAAAAATAAAAAAAGAAAAAACAATAAAAATTGAAGAAATATATAAAGACATTATAAAAAGAATAGAAATAAAAGAAGAAATAATTATATCAATAAGGAGTGACATAAAAATATTTAGAAAAACTAAATCGAATATTAAATCGGAAGCATTATGAGGAAAAAAAACAGGAAATTCAAAAAAAAAAAAAAATAACCGAATATCCAAGAAATTTGTAAGAGGTTAGATAACAAAAAAAATAGAAAAAAGGGAAAAAGAAAAATAGAAAAATAAAAAGGGAAAGAGATATCTATATCTATAAGGAGTGGCTAGAAATGTGATTCCGTTGGGCGCTCGTCTTTTTTCTTAGAAAAAGCAAACGGTCACGCTAGTTACTTGAAACAATGAGACGATGGTAATCTGTTTCACTCATGTGCAAGAGAAGTGGCGGCCGCGAAAGCGGGACTATGTACGATAATTAAAAGAACCAGTGCGTTAGAATGTACTAATATATAACATATATGTACATGTTTTATATACAGGGTGAACCGAAAAATTCCTAGACAGGTCCAAATTTCCTCGAAGATATTAAAATAAAATTACTTTTCCAATCCATTCTTATTTAGGATAATTTCTGTTTTTTTTCTTTGATTGTAAAAAAAAAACTACTAGCTTAATTTGTAAAATTACAAGTCTAATTAAAAACTTATATAATATCGATATAGTGATAGATTTTCCAAATTACTTAAAGGCCTTCTAATTACATCTAAGTACTTTTGTCCATCTTCTATATATGAATATAAAATAATTAACACACAAAGATCTTCCTTAAAGAAAGGTTTTCTTGAATACTAATATTTAGGAAAGAAAAGGAAGGAAGAAAAAGCTCATGAGAAAAATAATTTTCTTAATGAATGAATGAATGAATGAATGAATGAATGAATGAATGAATGAATGAATGAATGAATGAATGAATGAAATTAAAGTAAACTGAACCATTTCAAATTCACCGCGAAATTTCAACGAGCAAATAGAATGAAATATATAAAAAAAATTTTATCTTCTTTTCTTTTACCGAATTTTATATGAAACATAAAAATTCTTCAAGTTCAAATTTCGAACATTGTTATAAAGAGAAATTAACACGCGATGCATTTAATTAACCTATTCTAATATTTAACGATGAGTATTTAACATCCAATTAATTCCCATAGTAATAATGCGCAATAATGGAATTTTCAAATTCTCCCAATATTCACGAATATTTATGGAAGACCGATTATTTTCTATGAGGAAGGAAGGGAAAGAGAGAGAGTGAGAGAAAGAGAGAGAAAGAGAGAGAATATGAGTCCACGCGCGCGCGCACATGCAAGCAAATGAGCCAGAATCAAAACGACAAAGTTTCTGGTTTTTTCCTCTTTCTTTTTTGTTCTTTGAAAAAGGCATTTATTAAATAATATAATTATATATAATATAATTATAATATAATTAAATAATATAATTAATGATATAATAAATATTCATCGCAATATTTTTTTGCTTTTTTCCTTTCTTTTATTAAAAGAAATTAAATAAAATTAAGAAAAGAAAAACTGACCTTGCCGCTGAATTTATCTAAGATGGCGGGATATTCGTAGATTGTGTCGTCACTTTTCGACTATAATTCACTTCGCGATTTCCTTTATCTGAAATTAGAACAAATATATATATATATATATATATATATATATACACACGCGCACAACATTATATGTTATAACACATATATGTAAATTAGTTATAATTGATATTATATATAATAAATTTCATATGTATAATAAATAAATGTTTTTTTCCATAATATGGGGAAACAAATGAGTAAAATGAAATTTGATCGATGACAGATACTGAAAAATAAAACGTAGATAAAAATTTAAGTTGTCAACGAAATAACTTTAAGCTAAAAAAAAAGAAGGAAAAAATAAAATGCATAAATAAATAATAATAATAATAATAAACATTGATCTTCCTCGCGATGCACTCCATAAATGCAACCAAAACTCTCTCCCTCTCTCTCTTTCTCTCTCTCTCCTCCTCTCCCTCTCTATTCTTATCTATCGCAATGACATCGCGAGATGCCAACACAATTTCCTGTTGCCGGCAGCACTTTTTCTTATCTTGCTTTATATCGTTATTCTTCTATGAGAAACAACTAACAAGTTTTTGACAATTTATTTTCTAATAATTTTTTTAACATCTTTCTAAAATACTTCTTTTGAAGAATTCTTATTAGAAAATTTTTAAAAATTAAAAAAAATATCTGAATTGTTCATAAAATCGCAAAGCTGCTTATCATTAAATTTGTTCTCTAATTTTTTCCAATTATTAATATTAATATTTTCTAATTTTTTCTTTCTAATTACTGTTACACTTTCCATTAACTTTTCATAATTTATCGATGTTTCGACAATCGATTTTCTCTACTTTTCTAATATCTTTCTAACATCTTATATTTTTCAATTTGGAAGAATTTTTATTAGAAGAGATTTTAGAAGAAATTTTTTCAAATTATTCTTCAATCCTGTTGAATAAACATTTCATAATTTATATAATATAAAATAAAAAATATTAAAAAAAAGAAAAAAGAAGATGAAATCAAAGAAAGATAATAAAATAATGAAATTTTAATCGTACCAAAGACAGCTAACATCAATTTACACGTTGTCATTTTCTATCACAAAATTATACATAATTATTTTCCACGGAGAAATTATTATCATTATTATTATTATTATTATTATTATTATTATTATTATTATTATTATTATTATTATTGTTATTATTATTATTATTATTATTATTATTATTATTATTATTATTATTATTATTATTATTATTATTATTATTATTACAATTATTATTATTGTTATTGTTGTTATTATTCTTAATATATTATTACAATTATTATTATTACATCATAAAAATTATTATTATCACGTCGATTAATAATATAACATCGAATTATATTCTATTAAAAGAGATACGACTCGGTTTCGATTTCAAACAAACACATACAAACGCAAACACAAACACATACACACTACTACTACTATTACTACTACTACTACTACTATTACTACTACTACTACTACTACTACTATTACTACTACTACTACTACTACTACTATTACTACTACTACTACTACTACTACTACTACTACTACTACTACTACTACTACTGCTATTACTACTATTATTACTACTACTACTGCTGCTGCTGCTATTACGTATGCGTCAAACAATTTAATACAGAAAATGATTCCTTTTAATTCGATTTACATCAGCATATAACTATAACTGTAATGATTTTAAATGATTTCTCATTACTTAACTCGATTTGTCGTTTTACTGTTGGCGATGCAATATCTTTGTCAAAATGCTGATAAAGATTACAAAGAAGTAATGGTTATCTAGATATAAATAGATATCGCTGTTAAATTAGAAAAAAATAAGTTCAATTTTTCTTTTCTTTTTTTATTTTGTTTGAAATCTAACAAACAATGTTTTTTTTTTTCTTTTTAATCTCATAACTTTACTATTTCCATAAATAATCATACTGATCGCGAAAACTCAAGAATAATTCTATAAAATATCGATAAAATTCTCTGACCAATTTAACTTGAAGCATATGTGTAACATACAAAATATCTCCAAAATCAAAATATTTATTTCAGTGACCTAGAATATTAAAAAAAAAAGAATCCTATGTCGCCGTAAAGATATATATTTACGGCACATATTTGTATATTTGAAAGAAAAAAATAAAAATAATAAGAATCGAAATTTCAAAATTTAAACAATTTATAAATTCTCTATTTAAATATAAGATCCGTATATCACCTATGATGAACATGGTGCGTTAGTGATAATATACAAGATGATAAAAATCATGATAAATAGAAGAAAATATTAAAGAAATATTTACATATGAAAACTTCATAAAATTCCATATTAAAAGTTCCAAAACATGGAGAAGACTATTCATAAATTATTATTAAACGAAATATCTTAGAACCGGATATCTGTGCAAAATGACAACAGTTAAATGAACGGTACAAGAAAATCTTGATGGAATAGAGGGAGAGGGAAAATAATCAAATTAATTCAAGAAACGTTTGAAACGGATTTGTACCTGAACATTTCAAAATCAGTTCAAACATTATTAACAATAGCAGTTTAAAATAATAACACTAAAAATAATAAAAAGTTCGTTCTGTGAAAATAATTTTATCGCTTAAAGATCTTTAAAACAGCAATAGTCGCCATGTGAGGAGAGAGAGAGGGGGGAAGGGGGAGAGAAAGAGAGAGGGAAAGAGAGGGAGAAAGAGAAAGAAAAATAAATTCTATTAATTTTGTTTAATTAATACCTTCCTTCCAAATAAATATAACTATATCACATATTTTAAATCTGCTTTTTTTTTCATAATTCCCGTTATTTTTCAAAACGTATATACATAAACGTATAAACACCATGCATATAAACGTGTAAGACAATTGTACCCAATCGTTCATTGACAAATCTCAGAATAACTTTTATGTTATAGTAAAAGTATGTAGTAGACTTTTACAGTCCACTACAGTCTACAAACAATGCTAATGAATCTCGAATCATAGATTTGTCTCGTTAGAAAAATGTTATGTCATAGACACCATCTTTATACCACAAAAACGACATACACACACACACACACACACACACACACACACACACACACGCACGCACGCACACACAATCAAGCGCAAAATATAATTATAAAGATTAGAAAATTAACAACATGGTACTGGTGCTAGTGAAGATGGTGATGATCGTGATGGTAATGATGATAATGATGATGATGATGATGATGATGGTGCAGGTGCCGCGTGTCGGTACTCGTTCGTCTCCAATACGTGTAATATAAAAATAATATTCAAGTGCTTTATCGTGGTGGTGCTCGATTTAATAAGATAAATAAATATGTGTGTGTATGTGTGTGTGTATGTGTGTAATTCTTGTACTATTAACAAAAAAAAATAAAAAGGCTTACGGTATAAACTCAGTGATCCTTGATTCCCCGTAGAGATGCATACGCGAAACTAGAAAACGGAATCCTAATTCAAAAGAAAGGTTGAAGTCAAAGGAGAAATAAAATGAGAATTATAGGACGTTTCAGAAATAAGATATTAGAATGAGGATTAGAAGGATTAATAATAGTAGGAAAGTTACAATAGTAGGAAAAAAACAATAACTGATGATCAGATTTTACAATATCTGGATGTTTTATACGGTAAAGATGAAGAAAGATAGAGATATAGATAGATAGATAAATAGATAGACAGATAGATAAAGAGAAAATAAGAGAAAGAGAAAGAGAGAGAAAATAGAGAGACCGTTCTCCACTTGATGTGTTCACGTCCGTTTGTGGGTTTCGATGGCCTCGAACTGGTCTCTTATCCCTGATATCGCCCAATCAAAAAACCGGCAGCATACCGTATACCCGATTGGTCGAGTATGGCCACCGCGAGGATCGCAATTGGTGGATCGGCTCGAGTTATCCATGGTTACCATTCGCATCAACAACATATCCAACGGTCGATATTTCTACGTTGCTACCTTGCAGTACACACCGATCCACCCCCGCTCCCTTCTCTTTCTCTTTTTTTCTCTTCTCTATATATCTCACTCTCTCTCTCTCTCTCTCTCTCTCTCTCTCTCTCTCTCTCTCTCTCTCTCTCTCTCTCTCTCTCTCTCTTTCTTTCTTTCTTTCTTTCTTATTCTCTCATTCTTTTACTTTGACTCTCTATGAGTGCTTTCTCTCGCCACCAAGCACGATTAACGACGATAACTTAAGGGGTACAATTCTAGAGGGCAAAAGCTCTATCCCCACCACATTGTGGTACTACTTCTACTCAACCCCCATTCTCCCCTTTCTCATAAGTCTTCTCTCTTGCAGATTACTTTTTCTCTCTTCTTCATTGTCACACACACACACACACACACACACACACACACAACCTTCCCCCCCTCTCTCTCCTTTTTAGTGGACCGGTCGAAGTCAAAGGTTATGACGGATTATTTAATTATTTAATTTTTCTTATGCATATTACAAACGTCGAAATTGTTTGAAAAAATTTCTTATAATAAATTTATAATTCTATAGTTCTCCAACATGTTAACATCAATTTTTAAAATACTAATCTCTTAACAAATGTTGACTTAATCTCAATTTTTATAATTTTTTGTTTTCAATTTTAAATGTTAACGCCTACGATTTTTTTTCATGTGTTTTTTCTTCTTTTAATTCTTCTACTCTGACATATATACATATATTCAGATTTGTAATTCAAAATTTTATCCAAATATTTTTCAGATAATTCCAATAATTAAAAACACCGGTCGCGATATTGCCGTTAGATTCAGATAACACGGCATTGAAAAAAAAAACGAAAAGAAAATACGTGTGGTCGAATCTTAACGCAAAACCGTTTGATATTAAAACTTATTTGATATTAAAACACATTAGTTTTGATTTAATTTTCTATTCACGAGTTTGATAGGTTCGTGTCTTTTTGTAGAAGAAAAGAGGGTCACGAACGTTCTTCGTCGTTCTATTGTTCGATACATCGACTATTTACGAACTCGTTCTAAATCTTAACAAAAAAAATTTACATATTGAAACACGAACAATGCTTTCTAATTCAATCGATATAAGCAAATTCGATATATTCAAAAAAAAATTCACATCTATAAATAATAGTATATTTATACTATAATAAATAGTATAGTAAATATAGTAAAGTAAAATATAGTATAGTAAAATAATAATATAGTTACAATATTAAATAAAAATAATAGCTTGTATCATAATAAAGTATACGTAATATAAAAGTATAGTATATAAATATGTAATATTATATATTTATTTTATTAAAAAAAATAGACAATTTCGAAACATGTAATTATCACAATAATCATAATACATGCATATATATAAACACTTTATTCATTGGCCTTGATTCGAGTTAAACTTGCGTGTTCACGATTAACCAAACGATTATTTTATCTGGCACCTTTAATGTAGAAGAAGAACGTGTCTCATAGTTACTAAGATGGATGATAAAAGAGGAAACAAAATTTCTTTTATCTTAAAAAAATTATTGATCTCTTTCTAAATACGATAAAGCTGTTATAAGCTTCAATATGTCTGAACGTAAAGAGCGAATTATATATATGAGAAAATAATGGAAACATTTTGTCTACATCATTTTGTCGAAATTATGTATACGCGTTTGTTACGTTTGTAAATAACGTACGTGGAATAATTACGGTTGACGGTCTTTTTCTTAAATTAAATTTTAATAGATGAAGATCGTTTGTCAATAATCGGTTTTGTTTGCTTATGACGCAACTGTTTTATATACGACTTTCTCTGAACATGACAGATTTATAGAGGTTCGACAAAATAATGGAAACACTGCGTCTCCATTATTTTGTCTAACCCCTGTAAAAGGCAAAACAAATTCATTGTTAATTCATACCTGATGTTTCAAATATTTTAAATATAAATTATACTCTCTTATATATAGTTATAGAATGATTATACTATAATATAAAAAATTACATAATTTCTGAAAATTTATAGTAATATATATTATAGTACATATAGTATATTATAGTAATATATATATATATATATAAAACAACCGGAGAAGGATACGCTTCGGTAAATAAATAATTCAGAAATTAGATAATATCGTGTATATACTACGCGAGTCGTTCCATGAAAACTAATTCGATTGGATCGGCTTCTTTTTAAATGGAAACCGTATTACTCGGCACGCTAACCTCCTTGTCGTTTAATATCACGAGAACGTGATCGCAAATTCCATTGGCTGATTAAATCCGCGATCGGTCTATCACTTCGATCTTTTTTTTTCTTTTTTTCTTTTCCTTGTTTTTTTTTCTTTTTTATTGCTTTTTTGTTTATTAATTTTGGCATACATTGGTCAATAGACCAATACGATACTATCTCTTTTCTTTTCCTTTTTTTAATATCTGAATGTTCTTTTTTTCTTTTGCAATTCTAATAGGATCGCACGAAAATCGTATCAATTTTTATTATCGATCATTTGTTGTAGTCAATATTTTTTATATTCACTGATTTTCTTTTTTATATATGTACATATATTATTGTTCAATCTGCTTTTTCATATTTGTCTCTTTTGGGTAATTTTTTTTGTTAATATTATGCTTAGAGAAAATTTTGAAATAAATTTGTTACAAAATTTTCATATAAAGGATAAGAATTTGCTAATATTTTGATTTTTTCTTAATTGTCTTAAGTGTTTCTTTAAATGAGAAAAGAAAGAAATTAACTTTATTAATTTTCTTTTGAAAATATAGAAATTTTCACAGAAATCAGTTACAGCATTCGAAAGAACAAAAA